>NC_052343.1:27695825-27995825 GCF_016432855.1 Salvelinus namaycush
CCACTAGAGATAGGACTCGTCCCATAACTAATCACAATGCTGGCTGGAGAGTTCAGCGTGGACACTGCAGGACTCGCTCCATAAACTAAATCACACTACTGCTGGCTGGAGAGTTCAGCGTGGACACTGCAGGACTCGCTCCCATAACTAAATCACACTACTCCGGCTGGAGAGTTCAGCGTGGACACTGCAGGACTCGCTCCCATAACTAAATCACACTGCTGGCTGGAGAGTTCAGCGTGGACACTGCAGGACTCGCTCCCATAACTAAAATACACTATGCTGGCTGGAGAGTTCAGGTGGACACTGCAGGACTCGCTCCCATAACTAAATCACAACTGCTGGCTGGAGAGTTCAGCGTGGACACTGCAGGACTCGCTCCCATAACTAAATCACACTACTGCTGGCTGAGAGTTCAGCGTGGAACACTGCAGGACTCGCTCCCATAACTAAATTACACTGCTGGCTGGAGAGTTCAGCGTGGACACTGCAGGACTCGCCCCATAACTAAATCACACTACTGCTGGCTGGAGAGTTCAGCGTGGACACTGCAGGACTCGCTCCCATAACTAAACACACTACTGCTGGCTGGAGAGTTCAGCGTGGACACTGCAGGACTCGCTCCATAACTAAATCACACTACTGCTGGTGGAGAGTTCAGCGTGGACACTGCAGGACTCGCTCCCCTAACTAAATCACACTACTGGCTGGAGAGTCAGGTGGACACTGCAGGACTCGCTCCCATAACTAATCACACTACTGCTGGCTGGAGAGTTCAGCGTGGACACTGCAGGACTCGCTCCCATAACTAAATCACACTACTGCTGGCTGGAGAGTTCAGCGTGGACACTGCAGGACTCGCTCCATAAACTAAATCACACTACGCTGGCTGGAGAGTTCAGCGTGGACACTGCAGGACTCGCTCCCATAACTAAATCACACTACGCTGGCTGGAGAGTTCAGCGTGGACACTGCAGGACTCGCTCCCATAACTAAATCACACTACTGCTGGCTGGAGAGTTCAGCTGGACACTGCAGGACTCGCTCCATAACTAAATCACTACTGCTGGCTGGAGAGTCAGCGTGGACACTGCAGGACTCGCTCCATAACTAAATAACTACTGCTGGCTGGAGAGTTCAGCGTGGACACTGCAGGACTCGCTCCCATAACTAAACACACTACTGCTGGCTGGAGAGTTCAGCGTGGACACTGCGGACTCGCTCCCATAACTAAATCACACTACTGCTGGCTGGAGAGTTCAGCGTGGACACTGCAGGACTCGCTCCCATAACTAAATCACATACTGCGGTGGAGAGTTCAGCGTGGACACTGCAGGACTCGCTCCCATAACTAATACACATTACTGCTGGCTGGAGAGTTCAGCGTGGACACTGCAGGACTCGCCCATAACTAAATCACACTGCTGTCTGGAGAGTTCAGCGTGGCACTGCAGGACTCGCTCCCATAACTAAATCACACTACTGCTGGCTGGAGAGTTCAGCGTGGACACTGCAGGACTCGCTCCCATAACTAAATCACACTACTGCTGGCTGGAGAGTTCAGCGGGACACTGCAGGACTCGCTCCCATAACTAAATCACACTACTGCTGGCTGGAGAGTTCAGCGTGGACACTGCAGGACTCGCTCCCATACTAAATCACACTACTGCTGGCTGGAGGTTCAGCGTGGACCCTGCAGGACTCGCTCCCATAACTAAATCACACTGCTGGCTGGAGAGTTCAGGTGGACACTGCAGGACTCGCTCCCATAACTAAATCACACTACTGGGCTGAGAGTTCAGCGTGGACACTGCAGGACTCGCTCATAACTAAATCACATACTGCTGGCTGGGAGAGTTCAGCGTGGACACTGCAGGACGTCCCATAACTAAATCACACTACTCTGGCTGGAGAGTTCAGCGTGACACTGCAGGACTCGCTCCCATAACTAAATCACACTACTGTGGCTGGAGAGTTCAGCGTGGACACTGCAGGACTCGCTCCCATAACTAAATCACACTACTGCTGGCTGGAGAGTTCAGCTGGGACACTGCAGGACTCGCTCCCATAACTAATCACACTACTGCTGGCTGAGAGTTCAGCGTGGACACTGCAGGACTCGCTCCCATAACTAAATCACACTACTGCTGGCTGGAGAGTTCAGCGTGGACACTGCAGGACTCGCTCCCATAACTAAATCACACTACGCTGGCTGGAGAGTTCAGCGTGGACACTGCAGGACTCGCTCCCATAACTAAATCACTACTGCTGGCTGGAGAGTTCAGCGTGGACACTGCAGGACTCGTCCCATAACTAATCACAATACTGCTGGTGGAGAGTTCAGCTGGACACTGCAGGACTCGCTCCCATAACTAAATCACACTGCTGGCTGGAAGTTCAGCGTGGACACTGCAGGACGCGCTCCATAACTAAATCACACTACTGTGGCTGGAGAGTTAGCGTGGACACTGCAGGACTCGCTCCCAAACTAAATCACATACTGCTGGAGAGTTCAGCGGGGACACTGCAGGACTCGCTCCCAAACTAAATCACACTACTGCTGGCTGGAGAGTTCAGCGTGGACACTGCAGGACATCGCTCCATAACTAAATCACTACTGCTGGCTGGAGAGTTCAGCGTGGACACTGCAGGACATCGCTCCCATAACTAAATCACATACTGCTGGCTGGAGAGTTCAGCGTGGACACTGCAGGACTCGCTCCCATAACTAAATCACAACTGCTGTGGAGAGTTCAGCGTGGACACTGCAGGACTCGCTCCCATAACTAAATCACACTACTGCTGGCTGGAGAGTTCAGCGTGGACACTGCAGGACTCGCTCCCATAACTAAATCACACTACTGCTGGCTGGAGAGTTCAGCGTGGACACTGCAGGACTCGCTCCCATAACTAAATCACACTACTGCTGTGGGAGAGTTCAGCGTGGACACTGCAGGATCGCCATAACTAAATCACACTACTGCTGCTGGAGAGTTCAGCGTGGACACTGCAGGACTCGTCCCATAACTAAATCACACTGCTGGCTGGAGAGTTCAGCTGGGACACTGCAGGACTCGCTCCCATAACTAAATCACACTACTGCTGGCTGGAGAGTTCAGCGTGGACACTGCAGGACTCGCTCCCATAACTAAATCACACTACTGCTGGCTGGAGAGTTCAGCGTGGACACTGCAGGACTCGCTCCATAACTAAATCACACTGCTGGCTGGAGAGTTCAGCGTGGACACTGCAGGACTCGCTCCCATAACTAAATCCACATACTGCTGGCTGGAGAGTTCAGCGTGGACACTGCAGGACCGCTCCCAAACTAAATCACACTGCTGGCTGGAGAGTTCAGCGTGGACACTGCAGGACTGCTCCCAAACTAAATCACACTACTGCTGGCTGAGAGTTCAGCGTGGACACTGCAGGACTCGCTCCCATAACTAAATCACCACTGCTGGCTGGAGAGTTCAGCGTGGACACTGCAGGACTCGCTCCCATAACTAAATCAACTACTCTGGCTGGAGAGTTCAGCGTGGACACTGCAGGACGTCCCATAACTAAATCACATACTGCTGGCTGGAGAGTTCAGCGTGGACACTGCAGGACTCGTCCCATAACTAAATACACTATGCTGGCTGGAGAGTTCAGCGTGACACTGCAGGACTCGCTCCCATAACTAAATCACACTAGCTGGCTGGAGAGTTCAGCGGGACACTGCAGGACTCGTCCCATAACTAAATCCACATACTGCTGGCTGGAGAGTTCAGCGTGGACACTGCAGGACTCGCTTCCATAACTAAATCACACTACTGCTGGCTGGAGAGTTCAGCGTGGACACTGCAGGACTCGCTCCCAAACTAAATCACACTACTGCTGGCTGGAGAGTTCAGCGTGGACACTGCAGGACTCGCCCCATAACTAATACACTACGCTGGTGGAGAGTTCAGCGTGGACACTGCAGACTCGCTCCATAACTAAATCACATATGCTGGCTGGAGAGTTCAGCGTGGACACTGCAGGACTCGCTCCCATAACTAAATCACACTACTGTGGCTGGAGAGTTCAGCGTGGACACTGCAGGACTCCTCCCATAACTAAATCACACTGCTGGCTGGAGAGTTCAGCGTGGACACTGCAGGACTCGCTCCCATAACTAAATCACACTACTGCTGGTGGAGAGTTCAACGTGGACACTGCAGGACTCGCTCCCATAACTAAATCACACTGCTGGCTGGAGAGTTCAGCGTGGACACTGCAGGACTCGCTCCCATAACTAAATCACACTACTGCTGGCTGAGAGTTCAGCGTGACACTGCAGGACTCGCTCCCATAACTAAATCACACTGCTGGCTGGAGAGTTCAGCGTGGACACTGCAGGACTCGCTCCCATAACTAAATCACACTACTCGCGCTGGAGAGTTCAGCGTGGACACTGCAGGACTCGCTCCCATAACTAATCACACTACTGCTGGCTGGAGAGTTCAGCGTGGACACTGCAGGACTCGCTCCCATAACTAAATCACACTACTGCTGGCTGGAGAGTTCAGCGTGGACACCGCAGGACTCGCTCCCATAACTAAATCACACTACTGCTGGAGAGTTCAGCGTGGACACTGCAGGACTCGCTCCCATAACTAAATCACACTACTGCTGGCTGGAGAGTTCAGCGTGGACACTGCAGGACTCGCTCCCATAACTAAATCACACTATGCTGGCTGGAGAGTTCAGCGTGGACACTGCAGGACTCGCTCCCATAACTAAATCACACTACTGCTGGCTGGAGAGTTCAGCGTGGACACTGCAGGACTCGCTCCATACATAAATCACACTACGCCTGGCTGGAGAGTTCAGCGTGGACACTGCAGGACTCGCTCCATAACAATCACACTACTGCTGGCTGGAGAGTTCAGCTGGACACTGCAGGACTCGCTCCCATAACTAAATCACACTGCTGGCTGGAGAGGTCAGCGTGGACACTGCAGGACTCGCTCCCATAACTAAATCACACTACTGCTGGCTGGAGAGTTCAGGTGGACAGCAGGACTCGTCCCATAACTAAATCACATACTGCTGGAGAGTTCAGCGTGGACACTGCAGGACTCGCTCCCATAACTAAATCACACTACTGCTGGCTGGAGAGTTCAGCGTGGACACTGCAGGACTCGCTCCCATAACTAAATCACATACGCTGGCTGGAGAGTTCAGCGTGGACACTGCGGACTCGCTCCCAACTAAATCACACTGCTGCTGGAGAGTTCAGCGTGGACACTGCAGGACTCGCTCCATAACAAATCACACTACCTGCTGGCTGGAGAGTTCAGCGTGGACACTGCAGGACTCGCTCCCATAACTAAATCAACTACTGCTGGCTGGAAGTCAGCGTGGACACTGCAGGACTCGCTCCCATAACTAAATCACACTACTGCTGGCTGGAGAGTTCAGCGTGGACACTGCAGGACTCGCTCCATAACTAAATCACACTACTGCTGGGGAGAGTTCGCGTGGGACACTGCAGGACTCGCTCCCATAACTAAATCACACTGCTGGCTGGAGAGTTCAGCGTGGACACTGCAGGACTCGCTCCCATAACAAAAATCACACTACTGCTGCTGAAGAGTTCAGCGTGGACACTGCAGGACTCGCTCCCATAACTAAATCACACTGCTGGCTGGAGAGTTCAGCGTGGACACTGCAGGACTCGCTCCCATAACTAAATCACACTACTCCTGGCTGGAGAGTTCAGCGTGGACACTGCAGGACTCGCTCCCATAACTAAATCACACTACTGCTGGCTGGAGAGTTCAGCGTGGACACTGCAGGACTCGCTCCCATAACTAAATCACACTACTGCTGGCTGGAGAGTTCAGCGTGGACACTGCAGGACTCGCTCCCATAACTAAATCACACTACTGCTGGAGAGTTCAGCGTGGACACTGCAGGACTCGCTCCCATAACTAAATCACACTACTGCTGGCTGGAGAGTTCAGCGTGGACACTGCAGGACTCGCTCCCATAACTAAATCACACTACTGCTGGCTGGAGAGTTCAGCGTGGACACTGCAGGACTCGCTCCCATAACTAAATCACACTACTGCTGGCTGGAGAGTTCAGCGTGGACACTGCAGGACTCGCTCCCATAACTAAATCACACTACGCTGCTGGAGAGTTCAGCGTGGACACTGCAGGACTCGCTCCCATAACTAAATCACACTCCGCTGGCTGGAGAGTTCAGCGTGGACACTGCAGGACTCGCTCCCATAACTAAATCACACTACTGCTGGCTGGAGAGTTCAGCGTGGACACTGCAGGACTCGCTCCCATAACTAAATCACACTACTGCTGGCTGGAGAGTTCAGCGTGGACACTGCAGGACTCGCTCCCATAACTAAATCACACTACTGCTGGCTGGAGAGTTCAGCGTGGACACTGCAGGACTCGCTCCCATAACTAAATCACACTACTGCTGCTGGAGAGTTCAGCGTGGACACTGCAGGACTCGCTCCCATAACTAAATCACACTACTGCTGGCTGGAGAGTTCAGCGTGGACACTGCAGGACTCGCTCCCATAACTAAATCACACTACTGCTGGCTGGAGAGTTCAGCGTGGACACTGCAGGACTCGCTCCCATAACTAAATCACATTACTGCTGGCTGGAGAGTTCAGCGTGGACACTGCAGGACTCGCTCCCATAACTAAATCACACTGCTGTCTGGAGAGTTCAGCGTGGACACTGCAGGACTCGCTCCCATAACTAAATCACACTACTGCTGGCTGGAGAGTTCAGCGTGGACACTGCAGGACTCGCTCCCATAACTAAATCACACTACTGCTGGCTGGAAAGTTCAGCGTGGACACTGCAGGACTCGCTCCCATAACTAAATCACACTACTGCTGGCTGGAGAGTTCAGCGTGGACACTGCAGGACTCGCTCCCATAACTAAATCACACTACTGCTGGCTGGAGAGTTCAGCGTGGACACTGCAGGACTCGCTCCCATAACTAAATCACACTGCTGGCTGGAGAGTTCAGCGTGGACACTGCAGGACTCGCTCCCATAACTAAATCACACTACTGCTGGCTGGAGAGTTCAGCGTGGACACTGCAGGACTCGCTCCCATAACTAAATCACACTACTGCTGGCTGGAGAGTTCAGCGTGGACACTGCAGGACTCGCTCCCATAACTAAATCACACTGCTGGCTGGAGAGTTCAGCGTGGACACTGCAGGACTCGCTCCCATAACTAAATCACACTACTGCTGGCTGGAGAGTTCAGCGTGGACACTGCAGGACTCGCTCCCATAACTAAATCACACTGCTGGCTGGAGAGTTCAGCGTGGACACTGCAGGACTCGCTCCCATAACTAAATCACACTACTGCTGGCTGAAGAGTTCAGCGTGGACACTGCAGGACTCGCTCCCATAACTAAATCACACTGCTGGCTGGAGAGTTCAGCGTGGACACTGCAGGACTCGCTCCCATAACTAAATCACACTACTCCTGGCTGGAGAGTTCAGCGTGGACACTGCAGGACTCGCTCCCATAACTAAATCACACTACTGCTGGCTGGAGAGTTCAGCGTGGACACTGCAGGACTCGCTCCCATAACTAAATCACACTACTGCTGGCTGGAGAGTTCAGCGTGGACACTGCAGGACTCGCTCCCATAACTAAATCACACTACTGCTGGAGAGTTCAGCGTGGACACTGCAGGACTCGCTCCCATAACTAAATCACACTACTGCTGGCTGGAGAGTTCAGCGTGGACACTGCAGGACTCGCTCCCATAACTAAATCACACTACTGCTGGCTGGAGAGTTCAGCGTGGACACTGCAGGACTCGCTCCCATAACTAAATCACACTACTGCTGGCTGGAGAGTTCAGCGTGGACACTGCAGGACTCGCTCCCATAACTAAATCACACTACTGCTGGCTGGAGAGTTCAGCGTGGACACTGCAGGACTCGCTCCCATAACTAAATCACACTACTGCTGGCTGGAGAGTTCAGCAGTGGACACTGCAGGACTCGCTCCCATAACTAAATCACACTGCTGGCTGGAGAGTTCAGCGTGGACACTGCAGGACTCGCTCCCATAACTAAATCACACTACTGCTGGCTGGAGAGTTCAGCGTGGACACTGCAGGACTCGCTCCCATAACTAAATCACACTACTGCTGGCTGGAGAGTTCAGCGTGGACACTGCAGGACTCGCTCCCATAACTAAATCACACTACTGCTGGCTGGAGAGTTCAGCGTGGACACTGCAGGACTCGCTCCCATAACTAAATCACATTACTGCTGGCTGGAGAGTTCAGCGTGGACACTGCAGGACTCGCTCCCATAACTAAATCACATTACTGCTGGCTGGAGAGTTCAGCGTGGACACTGCAGGACTCGCTCCCATAACTAAATCACACTGCTGTCTGGAGAGTTCAGCGTGGACACTGCAGGACTCGCTCCCATAACTAAATCACACTACTGCTGGCTGGAGAGTTCAGCGTGGACACTGCAGGACTCGCTCCCATAACTAAATCACACTACTGCTGGCTGGAGAGTTCAGCGTGGACACTGCAGGACTCGCTCCCATAACTAAATCACACTACTGCTGGCTGGAGAGTTCAGCGTGGACACTGCAGGACTCGCTCCCATAACTAAATCACACTACTGCTGGCTGGAGAGTTCAGCGTGGACACTGCAGGACTCGCTCCCATAACTAAATCACACTGCTGGCTGGAGAGTTCAGCGTGGACACTGCAGGACTCGCTCCCATAACTAAATCACACTACTGCTGGCTGAAGAGTTCAGCGTGGACACTGCAGGACTCGCTCCCATAACTAAATCACACTGCTGGCTGGAGAGGTCAGCGTGGACACTGCAGGACTCGCTCCCATAACTAAATCACACTACTCCTGGCTGGAGAGTTCAGCGTGGACACTGCAGGACTCGCTCCCATAACTAAATCACACTACTGCTGGCTGGAGAGTTCAGCGTGGACACTGCAGGACTCGCTCCCATAACTAAATCACACTACTGCTGGCTGGAGAGTTCAGCGTGGACACTGCAGGACTCGCTCCCATAACTAAATCACACTACTGCTGGAGAGTTCAGCGTGGACACTGCAGGACTCGCTCCCATAACTAAATCACACTACTGCTGGCTGGAGAGTTCAGCGTGGACACTGCAGGACTCGCTCCCATAACTAAATCACACTACTGCTGGCTGGAGAGTTCAGCGTGGACACTGCAGGACTCGCTCCCATAACTAAATCACACTACGCCTGGCTGGAGAGTTCAGCGTGGACACTGCAGGACTCGCTCCCATAACTAAATCACACTACGCCTGGCTGGAGAGTTCAGCGTGGACACTGCAGGACTCGCTCCCATAACTAAATCACACTACTGCTGGCTGGAGAGTTCAGCATGGACACTGCAGGACTCGCTCCCATAACTAAATCACACTGCTGGCTGGAGAGTTCAGCGTGGACACTGCAGGACTCGCTCCCATAACTAAATCACACTACTGCTGGCTGGAGAGTTCAGCGTGGACACTGCAGGACTCGCTCCCATAACTAAATCACATTACTGCTGGAGAGTTCAGCGTGGACACTGCAGGACTCGCTCCCATAACTAAATCACACTACTGCTGGCTGGAGAGTTCAGCGTGGACACTGCAGGACTCGCTCCCATAACTAAATCACACTACTGCTGGCTGGAGAGTTCAGCGTGGACACTGCAGGACTCGCTCCCATAACTAAATCACATTACTGCTGGCTGGAGAGTTCAGCGTGGACACTGCAGGACTCGCTCCCATAACTAAATCACACTGCTGTCTGGAGAGTTCAGCGTGGACACTGCAGGACTCGCTCCCATAACTAAATCACACTACTGCTGGCTGGAGAGTTCAGCGTGGACACTGCAGGACTCGCTCCCATAACTAAATCACACTACTGCTGGCTGGAGAGTTCAGCGTGGACACTGCAGGACTCGCTCCCATAACTAAATCACACTACTGCTGGCTGGAGAGTTCAGCGTTGACACTGCAGGACTCGCTCCCATAACTAAATCACACTACTGCTGGCTGGAGAGTTCAGCGTGGACACTGCAGGACTCGCTCCCATAACTAAATCACACTACTGCTGGCTGGAGAGTTCAGCGTGGACACTGCAGGACTCGCTCCCATAACTAAATCACACTACTGCTGGCTGGAGAGTTCAGCGTGGACACTGCAGGACTCGCTCCCATAACTAAATCACACTACTGCTGGCTGGAGAGTTCAGCGTGGACACTGCAGGACTCGCTCCCATAACTAAATCACACTACGCCTGGCTGGAGAGTTCAGCGTGGACACTGCAGGACTCGCTCCCATAACTAAATCACACTACTGCTGGCTGGAGAGTTCAGCGTGGACACTGCAGGACTCGCTCCCATAACTAAATCACACTGCTGGCTGGAGAGTTCAGCGTGGACACTGCAGGACTCGCTCCCATAACTAAATCACACTACTGCTGGCTGAAGAGTTCAGCGTGGACACTGCAGGACTCGCTCCCATAACTAAATCACACTGCTGGCTGGAGAGTTCAGCGTGGACACTGCAGGACTCGCTCCCATAACTAAATCACACTACTCCTGGCTGGAGAGTTCAGCGTGGACACTGCAGGACTCGCTCCCATAACTAAATCACACTACTGCTGGCTGGAGAGTTCAGCGTGGACACTGCAGGACTCGCTCCCATAACTAAATCACACTACTGCTGGCTGGAGAGTTCAGTGTGGACACTGCAGGACTCGCTCCCATAACTAAATCACACTACTGCTGGCTGGAGAGTTCAGCGTGGACACTGCAGGACTCGCTCCCATAACTAAATCACACTACTGCTGGCTGGAGAGTTCAGCGTGGACACTGCAGGACTCGCTCCCATAACTAAATCACACTACGCCTGGCTGGAGAGTTCAGCGTGGACACTGCAGGACTCGCTCCCATAACTAAATCACACTACTGCTGGCTGGAGAGTTCAGCGTGGACACTGCAGGACTCGCTCCCATAACTAAATCACATTACTGCTGGCTGGAGAGTTCAGCGTGGACACTGCAGGACTCGCTCCTATAACTAAATCACACTGCTGTCTGGAGAGTTCAGCGTGGACACTGCAGGACTCGCTCCCATAACTAAATCACACTACTGCTGGCTGGAGAGTTCAGCGTGGACACTGCAGGACTCGCTCCCATAACTAAATCACACTACTGCTGGCTGGAGAGTTCAGCGTGGACACTGCAGGACTCGCTCCCATAACTAAATCACACTACTGCTGGCTGGAGAGTTCAGCGTGGACACTGCAGGACTCGCTCCCATAACTAAATCACACTACTGCTGGCTGGAGAGTTCAGCGTGGACACTGCAGGACTCGCTCCCATAACTAAATCACACTGCTGGCTGGAGAGTTCAGCGTGGACACTGCAGGACTCGCTCCCATAACTAAATCACACTACTGCTGGCTGAAGAGTTCAGCGTGGACACTGCAGGACTCGCTCCCATAACTAAATCACACTGCTGGCTGGAGAGTTCAGCGTGGACACTGCAGGACTCGCTCCCATAACTAAATCACACTACTCCTGGCTGGAGAGTTCAGCGTGGACACTGCAGGACTCGCTCCCATAACTAAATCACACTACTGCTGGCTGGAGAGTTCAGCGTGGACACTGCAGGACTCGCTCCCATAACTAAATCACACTACTGCTGGCTGGAGAGTTCAGCGTGGACACTCCAGGACTCGCTCCCATAACTAAATCACACTACTGCTGGAGAGTTCAGCGTGGACACTGCAGGACTCGCTCCCATAACTAAATCACACTACTGCTGGCTGGAGAGTTCAGCGTGGACACTGCAGGACTCGCTCCCATAACTAAATCACACTACTGCTGGCTGGAGAGTTCAGCGTGGACACTGCAGGACTCGCTCCCATAACTAAATCACACTACGCCTGGCTGGAGAGTTCAGCGTGGACACTGCAGGACTCGCTCCCATAACTAAATCACACTACGCCTGGCTGGAGAGTTCAGCGTGGACACTGCAGGACTCGCTCCCATAACTAAATCACACTACGCCTGGCTGGAGAGTTCAGCGTGGACACTGCAGGACTCGCTCCCATAACTAAATCACACTACTGCTGGCTGGAGAGTTCAGCATGGACACTGCAGGACTCGCTCCCATAACTAAATCACACTGCTGGCTGGAGAGTTCAGCGTGGACACTGCAGGACTCGCTCCCATAACTAAATCACACTACTGCTGGCTGGAGAGTTCAGCGTGGACACTGCAGGACTCGCTCCCATAACTAAATCACATTACTGCTGGAGAGTTCAGCGTGGACACTGCAGGACTCGCTCCCATAACTAAATCACACTACTGCTGGCTGGAGAGTTCAGCGTGGACACTGCAGGACTCGCTCCCATAACTAAATCACACTGCTGGCTGGAGAGTTCAGCGTGGACACTGCAGGACTCGCTCCCATAACTAAATCACACTACTGCTGGCTGGAGAGTTCAGCGTGGACACTGCAGGACTCGCTCCCATAACTAAATCACACTACTGCTGGCTGGAGAGTTCAGCGTGGACACTGCAGGACTCGCTCCCATAACTAAATCACACTACTGCTGGCTGGAGAGTTCAGCGTGGACACTGCTTTTACCATCACATTTCAGCAGTTAGAAATGCAGTTTTTACAACTAAGGACGTCGGCTGACGGGTTGGATGATGGAGGACGTCTCCAGGGTGAGTGTGGTCATGTTTCAGCTACTGCAGGTTTCTCAGTCTCACGTGGATAAGGGGGTGAGTGTGGTCATGTTTCAGCTACTGCAGGTTTCTCAGTCTCACGTGGAAAAGGGGGTGAGTGTGGTCATGTTTCAGCTACTGCAGGTTTCTCAGTCTCACGTGGAAAATGGGGTGAGTGTGGTCATGTTTCAGCTACTGCAGGTTTCTCAGTCTCACGTGGAAAAGGGGGTGAGTGTGGTCATGTTTCAGCTACTGCAGGTTTCTCAGTCTCACGTGGAAAAGGGGGTGAGTGTGGTCATGTTTCAGCTACTGCAGGTTTCTCAGTCTCACGTGGAAAAGGGGGTGAGTGTGGTCATGTTTCAGCTACTGCAGGTTTCTCAGTCTCACGTGGAAAAGGGGGTGAGTGTGGTCATGTTTCAGCTACTGCAGGTTTCTCAGTCTCACGTGGATAAGGGGGTGAGTGTGGTCATGTTTCAGCTACTGCAGGTTTCTCAGTCTCACGTGGATAAGGGGGTGAGTGTGGTCATGTTTCAGCTACTGCAGGTTTCTCAGTCTCACGTGGAAAAGGGGGTGAGTCTTAGGGATGTCTGGGATGATGATGCATAATGGTTGGGCTGGGAGTCACGACGCTGCACGACGCTGCATCACATCCTGTCAATGAACCACATCCTCCTCCAGCCCTCGTCTCTCTCTCTCTGGGAAAACACGTTTACGTTGCCAAAGCAAGTGAAATGGATCAGAAACAAACGTGAAAATGAACAGTAAATATTACACTGACAACTTTCAAAGAAATAGAGACATTTCAAATGTCATATTATGGCTGTATACAGTGTTGGAATGATGTGCAAATAATGAAAGTACAAAAGGGATTTGTCTGGGTCTAATGTGTTGCTGTCCTGGGGCTCTGTGGACCAGCTTGCTTACAGGACTCTTCTCCAGGTTCATCTCTCTGTAGGTGATGGCTTTGTTATGGAACGTTTGGGAATCGCTTCCTTTTAGGTGTTTGTGGAATTTAAATTGTAGGATTTTCTGGATGTTGATAACTAGCGTGTATTGGTCTAATTCTGCTCTGCATTATTTGGTGTTTTACGTTGTACACGGGGGATATTTAAGCATAATTCTGCATGCAGAGTCTCAATTTGGTGTTTGACCCATTTTGTGAATGACTTGGTGGTGAGCAGACCCCAGACCTCACAACCACAAAGGGCAATGGGTTATATAACTGATTTAAGTAGTTTTAGCCAGATCCTAACTGGTATGTTGAATTTTATGTTCCTTTTGAGGGCCTAGAAGGCCCTTCTTGCCTTGTCGTT
Source organism: Salvelinus namaycush (assembly GCF_016432855.1). Classification (NCBI taxonomy): domain Eukaryota; kingdom Metazoa; phylum Chordata; class Actinopteri; order Salmoniformes; family Salmonidae; genus Salvelinus; species Salvelinus namaycush. Next base: position 27,709,914 of record NC_052343.1, read on the forward strand.
CACAGGTTCTCTCCCTCCCTCTCTCCTCTCCCTCACTCTCTCTCCCTCACTCACTCTACTCACTCCCTCCCTCTTTCCTCTCCTCTCCCTCACTCTTTCTCTCTCTCTCCCTCACTCTACCCACACCCACACGATGCTCGCTGAGAGTCGGGAAGCAAGTTCAGGGAGTGTTTTAATAAATAAACACAACATAAAACCAGAAACAGGAACAACACACAGACTAAACCATGGAACAGAAACAATAACGTCTGGGGAAGGAATCAAGGGGAGGGACATATATAGGAAGGTAATCATGGAGGTGATGGAGTCCAGGTGAGTCTGATGACGCGCATAACGATGGTGACAGGTGTGCGCCTCTCTCTCTCTCTCTCTCTCTCTCTCTCTCTCTCTCTCTCTCTCTCTCTCTCTCTCTGAGTTTGACTGGTCCTCCTCTCCTCTGTTAGACTCAGGGCTCATTACAGACTCACACAGCTTAACTTACACCCTCTCTCTAATAGACGATGAGAACAGAACCGGTCCATTTCAACGGACAATAATGTCCAGATTTCTCTACTGAGGCTTATGTCAAATGTAAGTGAGAGCTGGTCTATATGGTACACTGTAGTTGGAGAAAATGTGGGAAAGTTATGCTCCAAACCCCCAAAATGACGTAACCTACTGTTAAGGCTGTATCACAACCGGTCTTAATTGGGAGTCCCATAGGGCGGCGCACAATTGGCCCAGCGTCATCCGGGTTAGGGTTTGGCCGGGGTAGGCCGTCATTGTAAATAAGAATTTGTTCTTACCTGACTTGCCTAGTTGAATAAAGTTTAAATAAATAAAAGTAGGAAGCATCATGGAACGCCTCAGATCCTGTAACCCGTCACAATGTGCTGTGTTGTACTTATTACTAAGCAGGTGCTCTCAGAAATGGGCCACAACTCTCATTGAGTTTCACTACAGTCCTTGCGTGTCATTCTGAGTGGTTAATAGCCTAAATAAATAAAAACCTTCCAAAATGTAAGATTAGGACTGAGGGACTCTGCAGCTTCCTGCCTTCCATTTCCACTAAGAAGGTTAAAGGATATTGGTCAATCTGTTGAACCATGACAGGTAGGGGATGGAGACACTGAGGCGTGATAAATGGCCCCCTATTTCCTCCATAGTGCCCTACTTTAGACCAGAGCCCTACGGGACCTAGTCAACAGTGGTGCTATATGAAGGGAATAGGGGGTCATGTGGGATGCAGATCCTCCAGCAGCGGGATCCTGGCATGAGGACCTGGCATCATCAGGCTGTCAGTCAGTCACTGTCCTGCCTCCAGCAGCGGGATCCTGGCATGAGGACCTGGCATCATCAGGCTGTCAGTCAGTCACTGTCCTGCCTCCAGCAGCGGGATCCTGGGATGAGGAACTGGCATCATCAGGCTGTCAGTCAGTCACTGTCCTGCCTCCAGCAGGGGGATCCTGGCATGAGGAACTGGCATCATCAGGCTGTCAGTCAGTCACTGTCCTGCCTCCAGCAGGGGGATCCTGGCATGAGGACCTGGCATCATCAGGCTGTCAGTCAGTCACTGTCCTGCCTCCTGCAGCGGGATCCTGGCACGAGGAACTGGCCTCATCAGGCTGTCAGTCAGTCACTGTCCTGCCTCCAGCAGGGGGATCCTGGCATGAGGAACTGGCATCATCAGGCTGTCAGTCAGTCACTGTCCTGCCTCCAGCAGGGGGATCCTGGCATGAGGAACTGGCATCATCAGGCTGTCAGTCAGTCACTGTCCTGCCTCCAGCAGCGGGATCCTGGCATGAGGACCTGGCATCATCAGGCTGTCAGTCAGTCACTGTCCTGCCTCCAGCAGGGGGATCCTGGCATGAGGAACTGGCATCATCAGGCTGTCAGTCAGTCACTGTCCTGCCTCCAGCAGGGGGATCCTGGCATGAGGACCTGGCATCATCAGGCTGTCAGTCAGTCACTGTCCTGCCTCCTGCAGCGGGATCCTGGCATGAGGAACTGGCCTCATCAGGCTGTCAGTCAGTCACTGTCCTGCCTCCAGCAGGGGGATCCTGGCATGAGGAACTGGCATCATCAGGCTGTCAGTCAGTCACTGTCCTGCCTCCAGCAGCGGGATCCTGGCATGAGGAACTGGCATCATCAGGCTGTCAGTCAGTCACTGTCCTGCCCTGTCTGAGGCCCTTCTGTCTGTTACCAGCCCTGTTACTGTCACTCAGTCAGTCACTGTCCTGCCCTGCCTGAGGCCCTTCTGTCTGTTAACAGCTCTGTTACTGTCACTCAGTCAGTCACTGTCCTGCCCTGCCTGAGACCCTTCTGTCTGTTACCAGCCCTGTTACTGTCACTCACTCGGTCAGTCACTGTCCTGCCCTGTCTGAGACCCTTCTGTCTGTTACCAGCCCTGTTACTGTCACTCAGTCAGTCACTGTCCTGCCCTGTCTGAGACCCTTCTGTCTGTTACCAGCCCTGTTACTGTCACTCAGTCAGTCACTGTCCTGCCCTGTCTGAGACCCTTCTGTCTGTTACCAGCCCTGTTACTGTCACTCAGTCAGTCACTGTCCTGTCCTGTCTGAGGCCCTTCTGTCTGTTACCAGCCCTGTTACTGTCACTCAGTCAGTCACTGTCCTGCCCTGTCTGAGGCCCTTCTGTCTGTTACCAGCCCTGTTACTGTCACTCAGTCAGTCACTGTCCTGCCCTGCCTGAGGCCCTTCTGTCTGTTAACAGCTCTGTTACTGTCACTCACTCAGTCAGTCACTGTCCTGCCCTGTCTGAGGCCCTTCTGTCTGTTACCAGCCCTGTTACTGTCACTCAGTCAGTCACTGTCCTGCCCTGCCTGAGACCCTTCTGTCTGTTACCAGCCCTGTTACTGTCACTCAGTCAGTCACTGTCCTGCCCTGCCTGAGGCCCTTCTGTCTGTTAACAGCTCTGTTACTGTCACTCAGTCAGTCACTGTCCTGCCCTGTCTGAGACCCTTCTGTCTGTTAACAGCTCTGTTACTGTCACTCAGTCAGTCACTGTCCTGCCCTGTCTGAGGCCCTTCTGTCTGTTACCAGCCCTGTTACTGTCACTCAGTCAGTCACTGTCCTGCCCTGTCTGAGGCCCTTCTGTCTGTTAACAGCTCTGTTACTGTCACTCAGTCAGTCACTGTCCTGCCCTGCCTGAGACCCTTCTGTCTGTTACCAGCCCTGTTACTGTCACTCACTCAGTCAGTCACTGTCCTGCCCTGTCTGAGACCCTTCTGTCTGTTACCAGCCCTGTTACTGTCACTCACTCGGTCAGTCACTGTCCTGCCCTGTCTGAGGCCCTTCTGTCTGTTACCAGCCCTGTTACTGTCACTCAGTCAGTCACTGTCCTGCCCTGTCTGAGGCCCTTCTGTCTGTTAACAGCCCTGTTACTGTCACTCAGTCAGTCACTGTCCTGTCCTGTCTGAGACCCTTCTGTCTGTTAACAGCTCTGTTACTGTCACTCAGTCAGTCACTGTCCTGTCCTGTCTGAGGCCCTTCTGTCTGTTACCAGCCCTGTTACTGTCACTCAGTCAGTCACTGTCCTGTCCTGTCTGAGACCCTTCTGTCTGTTAACAGCTCTGTTACTGTCACTCAGTCAGTCACTGTCCTGTCCTGTCTGAGGCCCTTCTGTCTGTTACCAGCCCTGTTACTGTCACTCAGTCAGTCACTGTCCTGCCCTGTCTGAGACCCTTCTGTCTGTTAACAGCTCTGTTACTGTCACTCAGTCAGTCACTGTCCTGCCCTGTCTGAGGCCCTTCTGTCTGATACCAGCTCTGTTACTGTCACTCAGTCAGTCACTGTCCTGTCCTGTCTGAGGCCCTTCTGTCTGTTACCAGCCCTGTTACTGCTGCTGCTCAGTGCTCAGTCACACAGAGGGAAATGAACGGTGGATAGTTGGCTCAGACATCAACACAAATCCCCAGAGACACTCACAGCATAGACTCCATCCATCCTCACCCTGAACCACCCTTCAAGATAACATGCTGGATGGATTGGCACAGCGGCAGTTCCTCCTCAAAACCTAATAACCTACTTCTGTTTGACTGGTCTACATTGGTCATTTTGGGGGGGGGGGGCTTTTGTCCTCTTGAAATCCCTTTAAGAGTACAATAGTAACTACAAATGCACACTTCCACTTAGTTTCAAGTATTCCTTTTCAAGTGTAAACGTGTTCTAAACGATCTCAGAACTAGGACGGAAGAGCAGTGGATTGAAGTAAAGTGGAGCAGTGGAAAGCATCTGTAATGCTACCAAATCCCCCTAAGTACTGTAAGTAAGTAATGATAAATGTAGTATAAATAGAATCCATTTCCTTTTCCAGTTCCGTTTATGAACAGTTAGGGATTTACACAGCCTGACTGACTCAGTATAGTATTTCCCACATCTTAAAGCTGCAATATGTAACCTGTTGGGCGACCTGACCAAATTCACATAGAAATGTGTGCTATAGATCTGTCATTCTTATTGAAAGCAAGTCTAAAAAGCGGTAGATCTGATCTACATGAGCTATTTCTATGCTTCCCGTTCTTAACTTTTAGTTTTTGCATCTTTTACTTTCGGTTTTGTACAACAGTTTCAAACAGCTGAAAATACAATATTTTGGGTTATTGAAAATATATTTCACAGTGGTTTAGATGGTACAATGATTTTAGACGCCATGCTTGTTTTATCACATAAACTGAAATTAGGTGAACTAATAGAATTTTAGCAAGCAGGAAATGGCGTTGAGATTTCTGCATATTGCACCTCAGTCAAGCCCTCGGCTAACAGAAACGAACTGCCACTTTTCTACAGTAGAATATTCTCATTTTGTGGCAATGCGAACTCTGTAAACCCGAAAGTCGGTGCTAAGCCTACTCTGGAGCAGTCCCTCGGCTAAGGGTGATATTAACTCACATTAGCATGTGCAAGGTGAACAGTCGCTTAGCTCTGGGCTAAGATCTCTTTTTAGCTCTGGGCTAAGATCTCTTTTTAGCTCTGGGCTAAAATCTATTTTTAGCCCTGGGCTAAGATCTCTTTTTAGCTCTGGGCTAAGATCTCTTATTAGCTCTGGGCTAAGATCTCTTATTATCCCTGGGCTAAGATCTCTTTTTAGCCCTGGGCTAAGATCTCTTATTATCCCTGGGCTAAGATCTCTTATTATCCCTGGGCTAAGATCTCTTATTATCCCTGGGCTAAGATCTCTTATTATCCCTGGGCTAAGATCTCTTTTTAGCTCTGGGCTAAGATCTCTTATTAGCTCTGGGCTAAGATCTCTTATTAGCTCTGGGCTAAGTGCAGTATGAACGCAGCTTGAAACACAAGCAGAAAGTAGGCGTAAATACATGTCATTGGGATGCAGATGTTCATGGAAGGCAGTGTTCTATTTGCAGCAGTTGTATTGCTGTTTCAGATAGTGATCAGATCTCTCACCCTCAGCCCTATGAAGCAGCCTGCTGTGATGTTTCTCTTTGTAGAATCACAGGCATTATTTTCTCTCCATTTCCACCACTTTACAATCCACTCCTAAAGCCCAGGGGCTGCGTATCAAACGGCTCCCTTCTACCTGGTCAAAAGTAGTGCACTATATAGGAGATAGGGTGTCCAAGACCTCCCTGTGATGCAGATAACAAGATGCAGAACTGAAGGAGCTTCCTCACAGCAGCGTTCTGAGTGACTACACTCAACCAGTAACATATCAAATCTAATGATACTTCACACACGCGCCCAATACAACCGGTGTAGACCTTTTACACTAGACCTTTTAAATGCTTACTTACAAGCCTTTAACCAACAATGCTGTTTTAAGAAAATACCCCCAAAAAGTAAGATATAAGAATAACAAATAATTAAAGAGCAGCAGTAAATAACAATAGCGGGGCTATATACAGAGGGTACAGAGTCAATGTGCGGGGGCAACAGTGTCGAGGTAATTGAGGTAATTATGTACATGTAGTTAGAGTTATTAAAGTGACTATGCATAGATAATAACAGAGAGTAGCAGCAGCGTAGGGGGGGGAGGGGGGGGCAATGCAAATAGTCTGGGAAGCCATTTGATTAGCTGTTCAGGAGTCGTATGGCTTGGGGGGTAGAAGCTGTTTAGAAGCCTCTTGGACCTAGACTTGGTGCTCCGGTACAGAGAGAACAGTCTACGACTAGGGCGGCTGGTGTCTTTGACAATATTTAGGGACTTCCTCTAACACATCTACTGCGCTGGCTGGAGACACTGGGAGAGAGTGGTCTACAGCTTAGTAACAATCCTACCGTCTGAGGGATCACTCAGGTCAAATATCGGAGAATCTGAGGTAACAGACTGATATTTTCACAGAGCTAGAAGAAGTAAATGTGAAAATCGCCCGTTCTGTAATTCCAACTCTGCTGAATACAAAAATACTGTGGAGCTGATTCAGTTCCAGGTGGCCATGCAGGGTCGGCTCCCTGCAAAGGCTTTCAGACAACCATCCTCAATACAACAGAGGTTGTGAGACAGACTTTTCATTAAAGATTCAATATGGTTTTATAATGGTAAAGTCCTAGAGGTGGACTTACAGTATATATAGCCTTTTAAAGTACCAACAACTCTACATTATTGAACAAGTTGAGAGCTGGAATCTTTGAAGGTGTTTTAATAATTCAGAAGATGGTAGTTGTGGAAAACAGGAAGTGACTGTGGGGAGGGTGGAGGGGGTTCTGTAGAAGACAGTTGGGCTCCTCGTGGAGAAGTCGACTGTTGAGTTTAAACGTTTTCTGGAGGTGGAAGTAGTGGACCACCTTGTTGAACATGTTATAAAACAAACATTTTGTAAATGCTGGAGGTCGGTGCGCAGTGGCCTGTGGGGGAGCAACCTTTCACTCCACAGAGTAGAGGAGAGCAACCTTTCACTCCACAGAGTAGAGGAGAGCAACCTTTCACTCCACAGAGTAGAGGAGAGCAACCTTTCACTCCACAGAGTAGAGGAGAGCAACCTTTCACTCCACAGAGTAGAGGAGAGCAACCTTTCACTCCACAGAGTAGAGGAGAGCAACCTTTCACTCCACAGAGTAGAGAGCAACCTTTCACTCCACAGAGTAGAGGAGAGCAACCTTTCACTCCACAGAGTAGAGGAGAGCAATCTTTCACTCCACAGAGTAGAGGACAGCAGCCTGTCACTCCACAGAGTAGAGGAGAGTAGAGGACAGCAGCCTGTCACTCCACAGAGTAGAGTAGAGAACAGCAGCCTGTCACTCCACAGAGTAGAGGAGAGTAGAGGACAGCAGCCTGTCACTCCACAGAGTAGAGGAGAGTAGAGGACAGCATCCTGTCACTCCACAGAGTAGAGGAGAGTAGAGGACAGCAGCCTGTCACTCCACAGAGTAGAGGACAGCAGCCTGTCACTCCACAGAGTAGAGGAGAGTAGAGGACAGCAGCTTGTCACTCCACGGAGTAGAGGAGAGTAGAGGACAGCAGCCTGTCACTCCACAGAGTAGAGGAGAGTAGAGGACAGCAGCCTGTCACTCCACAGAGTAGAGGAGAGTAGAGGACAGCAGCCTGTCACTCCACAGAGTAGAGGAGAGTAGAGGACAGCAGCCTGTCACTCCACAGAGTAGAGGAGAGGACAGCAGCCTGTCACTCCACAGAGTAGAGTAGAGGACAGCAGCCTGTCACTCCACAGAGTAGAGGAGAGGACAGCAGCCTGTCACTCCACAGAGTAGAGGAGAGTAGAGGACAGCAGCCTGTCACTCCACAGAGTAGAGGAGAGGACAGCAGCCTGTCACTCCACGGAGTAGAGGAGAGTAGAGGACAGCAGCCTGTCACTCCACAGAGTAGAGGAGAGGACAGCAGCCTGTCACTCCACGGAGTAGAGGAGAGTAGAGGACAGCAGCCTGTCACTCCACGGAGTAGAGTAGAGTAGAGGACAGCAGCCTGTCACTCCACAGAGTAGAGTAGAGGACAGCAGCCTGTCACTCCACAGAGCAGAGGAGAGTAGAGGACAGCAGCCTGTCACTCCACAGAGTAGAGGAGAGTAGAGGACAGCAGCCTGTCACTCCACAGAGTAGAGTAGAGGACAGCAGCCTGTCACTCCACAGAGCAGAGGAGAGTAGAGGACAGCAGCCTGTCACTCCACAGAGTAGAGGACAGCAGCCTGTCACTCCACAGAGTAGAGTAGAGGACAGCAGCCTGTCATTCCACAGAGTAGAGGAGAGGACAGCAGCCTGTCACTCCACAGAGTAGAGGAGAGTAGAGGACAGCAGCCTGTCACTCCACAGAGTAGAGGAGAGGACAGCAGCCTGTCACTCCACAGAGTAGAGGAGAGTAGAGGACAGCAGCCTGTCACTCCACAGAGTAGAGGAGAGTAGAGGACAGCAGCCTGTCACTCCACAGAGTAGAGGAGAGTAGAGGACAGCAGCCTGTCACTCCACAGAGTAGAGGACAGCAGCCTGTCACTCCACAGAGTAGAGGACAGCAGCCTGTCATTCCACAGAGTAGAGGAGAGGACAGCAGCCTGTCACTCCACAGAGTAGAGGAGAGTAGAGGACAGCAGCCTGTCACTCCACAGAGTAGAGGAGAGGACAGCAGCCTGTCACTCCACAGAGTAGAGGAGAGTAGAGGACAGCAGCCTGTCACTCCACAGAGTAGAGGAGAGTAGAGGACAGCAGCCTGTCACTCCACAGAGTAGAGGAGAGGACAGCAGCCTGTCACTCCACGGAGTAGAGGAGAGTAGAGGACAGCAGCCTGTCACTCCACAGAGTAGAGGAGAGTAGAGGACAGCAGCCTGTCACTCCACAGAGTAGAGTAGAGAACAGCAGCCTGTCACTCCACAGAGTAGAGGAGAGTAGAGGACAGCAGCCTGTCACTCCACAGAGTAGAGGAGAGTAGAGGACAGCATCCTGTCACTCCACAGAGTAGAGGAGAGTAGAGGACAGCAGCCTGTCACTCCACAGAGTAGAGGACAGCAGCCTGTCACTCCACAGAGTAGAGGAGAGTAGAGGACAGCTGCTGTCCTCTACAGAGTAGAGGAGAGTAGAGGACAGCAGCCTGTCACTCCACAGAGTAGAGGAGAGTAGAGGACAGCAGCCTGTCACTCCACAGAGTAGAGGAGAGGACAGCAGCCTGTCACTCCACAGAGTAGAGGAGAGGACAGCAGCCTGTCACTCCACAGAGTAGAGTAGAGGACAGCAGCCTGTCACTCCACAGAGTAGAGGAGAGTAGAGGACAGCAGCCTGTCACTCCACAGAGTAGAGGAGAGGACAGCAGCCTGTCACTCCACGGAGTAGAGGAGAGTAGAGGACAGCAGCCTGTCACTCCACAGAGTAGAGGAGAGGACAGCAGCCTGTCACTCCACGGAGTAGAGGAGAGTAGAGGACAGCAGCCTGTCACTCCACGGAGTAGAGTAGAGTAGAGGACAGCAGCCTGTCACTCCACAGAGTAGAGTAGAGGACAGCAGCCTGTCACTCCACAGAGCAGAGGAGAGTAGAGGACAGCAGCCTGTCACTCCACAGAGTAGAGGAGAGTAGAGGACAGCAGCCTGTCACTCCACGGAGTAGAGGAGAGTAGAGGACAGCAGCCTGTCACTCCACAGAGTAGAGGAGAGTAGAGGACAGCAGCCTGTCACTCCACAGAGTAGAGGACAGCAGCCTGTCACTCCACAGAGTAGAGTAGAGGACAGCAGCCTGTCATTCCACAGAGTAGAGGAGAGGACAGCAGCCTGTCACTCCACAGAGTAGAGGAGAGTAGAGGACAGCAGCCTGTCACTCCACAGAGTAGAGGAGAGTAGAGGACAGCAGCCTGTCACTCCACGGAGTAGAGGAGAGTAGAGGACAGCAGCCTGTCACTCCACAGAGTAGAGGAGAGTAGAGGACAGCAGCCTGTCACTCCACAGAGTAGAGGACAGCAGCCTGTCACTCCACAGAGTAGAGTAGAGGACAGCAGCCTGTCATTCCACAGAGTAGAGGAGAGGACAGCAGCCTGTCACTCCACAGAGTAGAGGAGAGTAGAGGACAGCAGCCTGTCACTCCACAGAGTAGAGGAGAGGACAGCAGCCTGTCACTCCACAGAGTAGAGGAGAGTAGAGGACAGCAGCCTGTCACTCCACAGAGTAGAGGAGAGTAGAGGACAGCAGCCTGTCACTCCAGAGTAGAGGAGAGTAGAGGACAGCAGCCTGTCACTCCACAGAGTAGAGGAGAGGACAGCAGCCTGTCACTCCACAGAGTAGAGGAGAGTAGAGGACAGCAGCCTGTCACTCCACAGAGTAGAGGAGAGTAGAGGACAGCAGCCTGTCACTCCACAGAGTAGAGGAGAGTAGAGGACAGCAGCCTGTCACTCCACAGAGTAGAGGAGAGTAAGTGACACCACCACCACAATGTGACGGATAAGATTGGACTGAGTCGTGAGGCAAGAGGAAGAATTACTGTGTGTTTATGTGATCGCTCATATGAATCCTAATGAGTAGAAATGTGATTATGACTCCCCCACTAACAGTGGAGGCTGCAGAGGGGAGGACGGCTCATAATAAAGGCTGGAATGGAGTGAATGGAATGGCATCAAACACAAGTAACCATGTAAACCATATAAACCATGTAAACCATATAAACCATGTAAACCATATAAACCATGTAAACCATATAAACCATGTAAACCATATAAACCATGTAAACCATATAAACCATATAAACCATGTAAACCATATAAACCATGTAAACCATGTAAACCATGTAAACCATGTAAACCATGTAAACCATGTAAACCATATAAACCATGTAAACCATGTAAACCATATAAACCATGTAAACCATATAAACCATGTAAACCATGTAAACCATGTAAACCATATAAACCATGTAAACCATGTAAACCATGTAAACCATATAAACCATGTAAACCATGTAAACCATATAAACCATATAAACCATATAAACCATGTAAACCATATAAACCATATAAACCATATAAACCATGTAAACCATGTAAACCATATAAACCATATAAACCATATAAACCATGTAAACCATATAAACCATGTAAACCATATAAACCATATAAACCATATAAACCATATAAACCATATAAACCATATAAACCATATAAACCATGTAAACCATGTAAACCATATAAACCATATAAACCATATAAACCATATAAACCATATAAACCATGTAAACCATATAAACCATATAAACCATGTAAACCATGTAAACCATATAAACCATGTAAACCATATAAACCATGTAAACCATGTAAACCATATAAACCATGTAAACCATATAAACCATATAAACCATGTAAACCATATAAACCATATAAACCATATAAACCATGTAAACCATATAAACCATATAAACCATGTAAACCATGTAAACCATGTAAACCATGTAAACCATATAAACCATGTAAACCATGTAAACCATGTAAACCATATAAACCATATAAACCATGTAAACCATGTAAACCATATAAACCATGTAAACCATATAAACCATGTAAACCATGTAAACCATATAAACCATGTAAACCATGTAAACCATATAAACCATGTAAACCATGTAAACCATATAAACCATGTAAACCATGTAAACCATATAAACCATGTAAACCATGTAAACCATATAAACCATGTAAACCATGTAAACCATATAAACCATGTAAACCATATAAACCATGTAAACCATATAAACCATGTAAACCATATAAACCATGTAAACCATGTAAACCATGTAAACCATATAAACCATGTAAACCATGTAAACCATACAAACCATGTAAACCATGTAAACCATGTAAACCATGTAAACCATGTAAACCATGTAAACCATGTAAACCATGTAAACCATGTAAACCATGTAAACCATGTAAACCATGTAAACCATGTAAACCATGTAAACCATGTAAACCATGTAAACCATGTAAACCATGTAAACCATGTAAACCATGTAAACCATGTAAACCATGTAAACCATATAAACCATATAAACCATGTAAACCATGTAAACCATATAAACCATGTAAACCATATAAACCATGTAAACCATGTAAACCATGTAAACCATATAAACCATATAAACCATATAAACCATGTAAACCATATAAACCATGTAAACCATATAAACCATATAAACCATGTAAACCATGTAAACCATGTAAACCATATAAACCATATAAACCATATAAACCATGTAAACCATATAAACCATATAAACCATGTAAACCATGTAAACCATATAAACCATGTAAACCATGTAAACCATATAAACCATGTAAACCATGTAAACCATATAAACCATGTAAACCATGTAAACCATATAAACCATATAAACCATGTAAACCATGTAAACCATATAAACCATGTAAACCATATAAACCATATAAACCATATAAACCATGTAAACCATGTAAACCATGTAAACCATATAAACCATGTAAACCATATAAACCATATAAACCATGTAAACCATGTAAACCATGTAAACCATGTAAACCATATAAACCATGTAAACCATGTAAACCATATAAACCATGTAAACCATGTAAACCATATAAACCATGTAAACCATATAAACCATGTAAACCATATAAACCATGTAAACCATGTAAACCATATAAACCATGTAAACCATATAAACCATGTAAACCATGTAAACCATGTAAACCATGTAAACCATATAAACCATGTAAACCATATAAACCATGTAAACCATGTGTTTGGTGTATTTGATACCATTCCACCCATTCCTGCTCCAGCCATTCCTACGAGCCTGTCCTCCCCAATTAAACCAACCTCCTGTGCTCATTAATCACATTGGTGTAGACCTAAATCTCCACTCATTAATCACATTGGTGTAGACCTAAATCTCCACTCATTAATCACATTGGTGTAGACCTAAATCTCCACTCATTAATCACATTGGTGTAGACCTAAATCTCCACTCATTAATCACATTGGTGTAGACCTAAATCTACACTCATTAATCACATTGGTGTAGACCTAAATCTACACTCATTAATCACATTGGTGTAGACCTAAATCTCCACTCATTAATCACATTGGTGTAGACCTAAATCTCCACTCATTAATCACATTGGTGTAGACCTAAATCTCCACTCATTAATCACATTGGTGTAGACCTAAATCTCCACTCATTAATCACATTGGTGTAGACCTAAATCTACACTCATTAATCACATTGGTGTAGACCTAAATCTACACTCAATAATCACATTGGTGTAGACCTAAATCTACACTCATTAATCACATTGGTGTAGACCTAAATCTACACTCATTAATCACATTGGTGTAGACCTAAATCTACACTCATTAATCACATTGGTGTAGACCTAAATCTACACTCATTAATCACATTGGTGTAGACCTAAATCTACACTCATTAATCACATTGGTGTAGACCTAAATCTACACTCATTAATCACATTGGTGTAGACCTAAATCTCCACTCATTAATCACAAAGTGTATTTAGTCACGATAACATCTGTGAAATCAAAACTCGAACAGATCAGAGTAGCAGTGGTAAGTTACACCCACACATCCCTCCCTAGTGAGACTGCTATCCACCACCTGAAACCACACTCACCTGTACCCAAACGCCACCCTGTTCCTTATATAGGGGACTACTTATGACGAAGGCCCATAAGGGCTCTGGTCAATAGTAGTGCACTATGTAGGGAATAGGGTGCTATTTGGGACGTAATCTACATTTCCGACCGCCATGTATTATGCATGTTCCCGCCCTCGCAGGAGGCAACACCTGCCACTGTGCATTATGGGTATTATTGTCAACAGCTGCTCTGCTCGTCCACCTGCCTGCGCATCGTCCACCTGCATTCACAAATATCCTTTCTGTCTCTTCAGATACGCAGCACGGACCCCCGAGTCCTGCTAAGCTTGTCACAAACAGCTGTTTTATTGACCCATGTTTAAACCAGGAATAGACCCTTGATGCTACGAAGCTCTTTTGCGAGGGGGAACTGGAGTTAACCCGGGGTTATGGCTCTAATAGTCATTGGTTATAGCTACTAAATATAGGTCTGAAGAGACTCGTATATTACACATATTACCCACACGGCCACATTGCCATGGCTGACACCTCATTCACACATCAGTGTCCATGGTAACTAGGCTAACTATGACTGTACCATTGTCTGATTCATCTCTGTGGCTGATATCCTGAGGTATGGCAGAGGTCACCTCCCAAATGGCATCCTATTTCCTACATAGTGCACTACATTCAGTCAGGGCCTATGGTCAAAAGTAGTGCACTATGTGGGGAATAGTGTGCCATTCGAGCCTCAAACTGGGTTGCAGGAAACGTCTGTTGAACAGAGGGCAATGCAGCACGATGCAGACCTACAGTACAGAGAGTAGGTGACCTGGAAAACTGCAGTAGTTATTCAGCATCCAGTGGTTAATGCTGCTGTGAGGCTGCTGCTGCAGGCAGGGAACGGAACTGAGAGGTTAAGACAGAGCCGGTGTCTCAAATGCACCCTATTCCCTATACAGTTTTTAAAATGTATTTTTTAACCTTTATTTAGCTAGGCAAGTCAGTTAAGAACAAATTCCTATTTACAATGACGGCCTACCAGGAAACAGTGGGTTAACTGTCTTGTTCACACATCATGTCCATATAATATGGAATTATGCTGAGATTATTATATATTATACACTACATGGCCAAAAGTATGTGGACACTTGCTCGTCGAACATCTCATTCCAAAATCATGGGCATTAATATGGAGTTTGTCCCCCCCTTTGCTGCTATAACCTCCAGCCAAATCCACTAATTAGAAGGGGTGTCCACATACTTTTGTATATATATAGTGTATAATAATCACAACCTATGGACTCCATGTCAGCTCAACAGTAATGGAAGATTCTAGCATGTAAAGGACAATGGTGAACTAAAGCTGTTAAAACAGAATAACACAGTGAATGTGCTAGGCAGTGAATGGACTGAGCTACGTTCTCCAATCCCCACTTTTTATATCCAGGATATTATTCACATCCTGTTAAATCTAGGGCTGCATCTCAAATGGCACCCTATATAGTATGGGCCCTGGTCAAAGATAATCCACTACATAGTGTGGGCCCTGGTCAAAGATAATCCACTACATAGTGTGGGCCCTGGTCAAAGATAATCCACTACATAGTGTGGGCCCTGGTCAAAGATAATCCACTACATAGTGTGGGCCCTGGTCAAAAATAATCCACTACATAGCGTGGGCCCTGGTCAAAGATAATCCACTACATAGCGTGGGCCCTGGTCAAAGGTAATTCACTACATAGTGTGGGCCCTGGTCAAAGATAATCACCTATATATTTTGGGCCCTGGTCAAAGATAATCCACTACATAGTGTGGGCCCTGGTCAGAACCCAGGACAGAACTACATACAGTAAAACATTATAAAAAGGCACACGTAGCTTACATATCAATACAGTACATATCAATACAGTACATATCAATGCAGTACATATCAATGCAGTACATATCAATGCAGTACATATCAATACAGTACATATCAATGCAGTACATATCAATGCAGTACATATCAATGCAGTACATATCAATACAGTACATATCAATGCAGTACATATCAATACAGTACATATCAATGCAGTACATATCAATGTAGTACATATCAATACAGTACATATCAATGCAGTACATATCAATGTAGTACATATCAATGTAGTACATATCAATGCAGTACATATCAATGCAGTACATATCAATGTAGTACATATCAATGTAGTACATATCAATGCAGTACATATCAATGTAGTACATATCAATGCAGTACATATCAATGTAGTACATATCAATGTAGTACATATCAATGCAGTACATATCAATGTAGTACATATCAATGTAGTACATATCAATGTAGTACATATCAATGCAGTACATATCAATGCAGTACATATCAATGTAGTACATATCAATGTAGTACATATCAATGCAGTACATATCAATACAGTACATATCAATACAGTACATATCAATGCAGTACATATCAATGTAGTACATATCAATGTAGTACATATCAATGCAGTACATATCAATGTAGTACATATCAATGTAGTACATATCAATGCAGTACATATCAATGCAGTACATATCAATGCAGTACATATCAATGCAGCACATATCAATGCAGTACATATCAATGCAGTACATATCAATGCAGCACATATCAATGCAGTACATATCAATGCAGTACATATCAATGCAGTACATATCAATGCAGTACATATCAATGCAGTACATATCAATACAGTACATATCAATGCAGTACATATCAATACAGTACATATCAATGCAGTACATATCAATGCAGTACATATCAATACAGTACATATCAATGCAGTACATATCAATGTAGTACATATCAATGTAGTACATATCAATGCAGTACATATCAATGTAGTACATATCAATGTAGTACATATCAATGCAGTACATATCAATACAGTACATATCAATACAGTACATATCAATGTAGTACATATCAATGCAGTACATATCAATGCAGTACATATCAATGCAGTACATATCAATGTAGTACATATCAATGCAGTACATATCAATACAGTACATATCAATGCAGTACATATCAATGTAGTACATATCAATACATACACACACACTATCTGGGTCAAATAGGGGAGAGGCGTTGTGCCGTGAGGTGTTGCTTTATCTGTTTTTTTAAACCAGATTTGCTGTTTATTTGAGAAATATGAGACGGAACAGAGTTTGAGTGCACACTACACAGAAATGCAGTCAAAATGCCTCTGGGCTAAAGGCTGAGGGAATGTAAAGAGCATGGACGTCAGGTCAGGAGCAAAGCAGGCACTGAAAGCACACCTACCTCACAGGTCAGGCAAACCCTGGGCTAAACTCAATGAAAGACATTCTTACCAAACATACTGAATGTATAGCCCCATATATTCAACCAGTAACCCTTCTTTCCACAATAAACAACTACCAACACACAGCACCTGAGAAAGGCTACCCTGTTTATGAGACTGAAGAGAACAGTGTTGGAGACACATGAGAAAGGCTACCCTGTTTATGAGACTGACGAGAACAGTGTTGGAGACACATGAGAAAGGCTACCCTGTTTATGAGACTGACGAGAACAGTGTTGGAGACACATGAGAAAGGCTACCCTGTTTATGAGACTGAAGAGAACAGTGTTGGAGACACATGAGAAAGGCTACCCTGTTTATGAGACTGACGAGAACAGTGTTGGAGACACATGAGAAAGGCTACCCTGTTTATGAGACTAAAGAGAACAGTGTTGGAGAGGCTTGCTGGTTAGAATATCTGACAGAGCAGATATTATTATGTGTTGTGTAAATAACTGGAATGTAAATGGTGCAGTGGTCTCTGTGAGGAAAAGACACCATTTACAAGTGTAGAGTCTGATAGTGATACGCCATTCATTTATACTCATGTGTTGTTCTTACAACCACAAGGTCAAGGTCAATAAGTATAATTTCATTCAACAACACTATTGTCTGAAGTGCTTATGGACTGGGCTGGGCACACAGCCAGAGAATCTGAAAATGGTTCATTCCCACAACACCACCCTGTAATATCAAATCACATGTCATTGGTCGCATACACATATTTAGCTGATGTTATTTCAGGTGTAGCGAAATGCTTGTAGCATATTATACACACACACACACACACACACACACACACACACACACACACACACACACACACACACACACACACACACACTAATAAAATATTCACACTATTAATCTTTTGCTGCTTAGATTCTGTGATGACTGTAATAATGAAGTACACATGTAATGAAGCTAGCATGGAAGATACGGATAATCCACTACATGATAAAGGAACGTTCCAAAGGAGAGGAGTTTCCATGGAAACAGTAAAGGATCCATGGGTATCTTGTTTCCTGATAAAAAATCTGAAAGTATTAAAAGAGAAACTAGTTGAACAGAGAGTTTGATGAGTTTTTTTGAGTTTTCGTATCATCTTTGAGAGAAGTCTGTCCAATCACTGTTTCATACATGATCTGAAATGATCATGAAGGCCTAAAGTTCTATTCTATTCCATTCTATTATATTCCCTTGAGCAATAACAGTCTGGTGGTAGTTATAGAGTATTTTTATAGCAGCATAAGGTCAATTGAATAATGGATGTGCTGCACTTAGCTGGAACAGGAGCATAGTTAACTGTACCACGCAGCTCAGTAGACTATTCACAGAAAGAAAGGTTGGCTGCTGCAAGTGAAAGTGTGAAGCAGTGTGCACTGCTGGAGCATGGGAGTAGCACTTCAGTCGGAAGGATAATGCGCAGGTAAAACGAATAGGCTTACTATAAAGTTGTAACAAATCAGTTAAAATATTGTCATATGCCTAAATAGTGAATATCGGTCAGGCTACATCAGACTAATTAGCATAAAGTATTTAGGCCTACTGACAACACAATAAAACAACATGGGACTCACCTTTGCAAAGTTTCTACTGAGGTTTAGATCCCGAGAGACGATAAACGAGAGTCAAATATTTGCGCTGAACTAATGTGTTATTAGGTGGCGAATAATATAAGACTATAATTTATATTTTGCGGTATAAATAAATTAAAAACAAAGTTTTAAAATGACAACATGAACCTACAGTACTAGCAAGCTTTCTTCCAGTCTCCAGACTGACACCATCGTGAATTGAATGTTTCCGAAGTGCGTGCAGCCGCAGCCAGCCTCCTTCTCAGCTAAGCGGTTTATGAGGAGGCGGGGCGATGTGTAAATGACAAGTACAGTTTCAAATCAGAACACTGAACTGTGGAGGACATCTCATGTTCAGAGGCGAGATTGGGTACCGTTGACAGCATCTTTTCCGTGACGTAGTTAGTCATCATGAGAGAGCACCCCGAATTGTCCCAGGTATGCTTTCTGAGGATGGCTCAGGTTTCCCTTTATAGTGCGCTACTTTTGACCAGGACTCATAGTGCGCACAGGATTCTGGTCAAAAGTAGTGCACTTTATATAGGGAATAGGGTGCCATTTGAGGGAATAGGCAGCTATTTGTCATTTGGGACATACACTTACAAAAAAACTTTCTAACATGCGCCCTTTGTCCTGATATTGTCTACATTCTGATTCTGCCCACATTTTCAGACAGGTGTAAATGATTAAAAGACACATTGTGATCTGATTTTTATTTTTTATTTTTTTATTTCACCTTTATTTAACCAGGTAGGCTAGTTGAGAACAAGTTCTCATTTACAACTGCGACCTGGCCAAGATAAAGCATAGCAGTGTGAACAGACAACAACACAGAGTTGTAAATGACACAATCTGATTGTGATCAGATCATCCTTAACCACCTCCAGAGGTGTGTGGCTCAGTTGGTAGAGCATGGCGCTTGCAACGCCAGGGTTGTGGGTTCATTTCCCACGGGGGGACCAGGATGAATATGTATGAACTTTCCAATTTGTAAGTCGCTCTGGATAAGAGCGTCTGCTAAATGACTTAAATGTAAATGTAGTCCGGCACCCATTGTGTCTGGATATCAATCAAGTGTAAACAGATCTGGATGGTCAAACTGTTTAAATCATCATTATACTGGTCTCTAAAACCATTGACTAATGGAATTCGTAACTGTCTAAAATGTATATTCTTTTTTTAAATAAATGATTTGCATACAGGGAGGCACCAGCTAATCTGGTCACAATGCGGACACAGTGGACAGATAAGAGACACATTTTAATACAAAATGTAGAAGCAACCAACCTTGATCAGATAGTGATTGGATCATATTGATCAGATCACGAAACTGACATTTAAAAAAAGTCTTGATACACAACTTCTGTAAGTAGGTAGGCTAAAATGTGTTTGTCT
This sequence comes from Salvelinus namaycush, assembly GCF_016432855.1. Classification (NCBI taxonomy): domain Eukaryota; kingdom Metazoa; phylum Chordata; class Actinopteri; order Salmoniformes; family Salmonidae; genus Salvelinus; species Salvelinus namaycush. Next base: position 27,729,751 of record NC_052343.1, read on the forward strand.
CATTCATTGACCTCTATCGTGCATTCAAAAACTTGCCCGTCTCTGGGATTGATAATGGACAGGTGTTCATTCAGCATGGCCTACTCTGTGGTAAAGGTGTTCATTCAGCATGGCCTACTCTGTGGTAAAGGTGTTCATTCAGCATGGCCTACTCTGAGGTAAAGGTGTTCATTCAGCATGGCCTACTCTGAGGTAAAGGTGTTCATTCAGCATGACCTACTCTGAGGTAAAGGTGTTCATTCAGCATGGTCTACTCTGAGGTAAAGGTGTTCATTCAGCATGGCCTACTCTGAGGTAAAGGTGTTCATTCAGCATGGCCTACTCTGAGGTAAATGTGTTTATTCAGCAGGCCTACTCTGAGGTAAAGGTGTTCATTCAGCATGGTCTACTCTGAGGTAAAGGTGTTCATTCAGCATGGCCTACTCTGAGGTAAAGGCCACTTACTCACCATCTTAAACAGCTACACCAGACACGTTCTGTGACCAAAAGAGCGTCCTCTCATATGAGCGATGACAACCCCACCATTCGAACTGAGGCTGCGGCTGCAGATGTGTTTGTTTAGTTGTTTTTGAATGGTATAAGTGTGTTCCTAAAGCCCTGGTTAAACAATCACTGCCCCTTCAATGGTGGGGAATGTGAACGAGGTGGAGAAACTTGAAACAATAATAGGTTTGGTTATGATGTAGGTTCCAAAAGACCGTCCCCTGGAGTTGTGCAAATCATGGTCTGCTCCCACTGTCACCATGACTACACATACAGGAGCATGATGCATATTTGTGGCCACACCTGTCTCCTTGAGATTATACCTAGTCATTATTCATGCCAATTATTTCAAAGTATAACATGTAAACAATCATGAGCATTACTGGTAATGATACCTTGTTGCCATCGGCCACTGTTTCCCAGGCAATGAACTTGAGCCTAGCCCTGGGTGGTGTGCTGGTTTACACTGTGAATGACTCCACTAACTTGTTTACTTTTTTAGATGTTTTCATTTGAAAGTTTAACTGACAGATTTAGGATAGATCCATAACCCGTTCTGCACATGTACATCTTTACCTCTACACAGTTTTATGGTCACCCTCCCTTCACATTTCTCATTGTCAATTGTGAATGAAAATTCTTCAAGTTGTACCGGTGAAACATGCCAACCATTTGATCTCAATCAGATTCATGGGAATATGCATTTGGATCTTCTTAGTGCTGTAGGCCTATAGTGTTGTTCTGAGTTAGGCCTACAGTGTTGTTCTGAGTTAGGTCTATAGTGTTGTTCTGAGTTAGGCCTATAGTGTTGTTCTGAGTTAGGCCTATAGGGTTGTTCTGAGTTAGGCCTATAGTGTTGTTCTGAGTTAGGTCTATAGTGTTGTTCTGAGTTAGGCCTATAGTGTTGTTCTGAGTTAGGCCTATAGTGTTGTTCTGAGTTAGGCCTACAGTGTTGTTCTGAGTTAGGCCTATAGTGTTGTTCTGAGTTAGGTCTACAGTGTTGTCCTGAGTTAGGCCTATAGTGTTGTTCTGAGTTAGGCCTATAGTGTTGTTCTGAGTTAGGCCTATAGTGTTGTTCTGAGTTAGGCCTACAGTGTTGTCCTGAGTTAGGCCTACAGTGTTGTCCTGAGTTAGGCCTATAGTGTTGTTCTGAGTTAGGCCTATAGTGTTGTTCTGAGTTAGGCCTATAGTGTTGTTCTGAGTTAGGTCTATAGTGTTGTTCTGAGTTAGGCCTATAGTGTTGTTCTGAGTTAGGCCTATAGTGTTGTTCTGAGTTAGGCCTATAGTGTTGTTCTGAGTTAGGTCTACAGTGTTGTTCTGAGTTAGGCCTATAGTGTTGTTCTGAGTTAGGCCTATAGGGTTGTTCTGAGTTAGGCCTATAGTGTTGTTCTGAGTTAGGCCTATAGTGTTGTTCTGAGTTAGGCCTATAGTGTTGTTCTGAGTTAGGCCAATAGTACAGCGTTTTAGAGCTGATGGTGTTCAACTGTAGCATAGCCTGCCTGGTTTCTTTTTCTTTCCTTTTTTACAATCAAAACACATATTTTACATGGTGGCATGCTGTTGAGTTATGGCCACATGAGAGAATTATGCAACAGGGTAGTGGGGTCAAAGGTCACTTGTCTGAGGTCAGCTGAGCATCCTTTGAGAGGCTTCCAGGAACTGGGAAATGGAAAATGCTGGCCTACACTGCCATCTACTGGACAAACGATATAATAACCACTGATGTCCCGGAGATGTTGCTGTCATAGGAAGAAATTATTGTCATAAACCTACTAAAAACAATGTCTATATTTTCTATGTGAATGAAACTGATTTACACAGTGAATTGGCACTACACATCTAGCTAGATAAAACATTATCAAGAACTTTTATGTTATTTCACATGCAGTCTTATACAATTATAATTCATAATTCGTTTTATTTGTCTGAACAACATCAGTACATGATCAGTGATCAGTAGATCTCTCCAGATCCCTGCTGTACTGAGCGCCATTTCTTAGAGAGTATGTAGCTGACTAAGATGGAATGACAGACTGCTGTAGAACGCTCAAGGACATTCCACTCCGGGATGACTCACTGGCATGGAACACAGAACAGTCTTTTGTGTCAAGCTGTAAAGCCAATCTGACTGGCAACACATGGTGTTGGAGGTGAAAAGGTATTTTTCTCTCTCAGATGCTGCTGCTCGACAGAAGGTCAATGCAGCACTTGTGGTGTGAAAATATGGATTCTGTATCTGGCTCTGTATCTGGCTCTGTATCTGGCTCTGGCTCTGTATCTGGCTCTGTATCTGGATTCTGTATCTGGCTCTGTATCTGGCTCTGTATCTGGATTCTGAATCTGGCTCTGTATCTGGATTCTGTATCTGGCTCTGTATCTGGATTCTGTATCTGGCTCTGTGTCTGTATCTGGCTACATACACATCAAAGTATATTGTCTGAGGTGGACTCCTTCACCAGAGATAGTAATTCAACATGGTCCACTTGTATTATTAGTCATCTGTAGATGTCTTTATGCTTTTTTAACGGACCATAAATGTGTCCCTTTCATGTGTTCACCAGTCATTCCATCTTTCATTGTGTCATGTATAGTGCCACATATATACACTCGAAGCATGCAAACTAATTCTGGAGGATTTTATTAGAACCACCTGCACATGGAAAGACAGACATCATAAGACAGACATCATAAGACAGACATCATAAGACAGACATCATAAGACAGACATGTCAGTAGCTTTGAGTAAGCGACAGTATATGGTTGGATTTCCCATCATGAAGAGATAACGTTGTAGACCTTAGACCCATTCAACTCACTAAGCCCTCTGATGTCTTCCACTCCCTACAGACTGTGGGCATAGTGGTAGGTCTACAATACAGTGGTCAGTTGTGGTAATAGAAGGAGTTGAAGCCGTAGAAGCGGTGCTTTCTCCCGGTGTGTACATTGTCCTGCAGGTTGACGGCTCCCCCCTGGAGGGAGCTGTGGAAGAGGCGGTGGACCTCCGACTTACTGAAGGAGTCCTGGAGCTCCAACAGGGCCAACTGGCACCGGCCCCTCTCCCCTGGGTGGGTGGAAGGCAGGGCATGTGGACGGGGTTGGATACAGGGGTTGGAGATACTGCGTGGGATGGGGATCTCTCTGTTCTGCCACTCCCGATCTTGTTCTTCAAGGGTCTGATTGGCAGTCATCTCAGAACCCAGAACTAAATTCCTGCTTGAGCGCCAGTTACGGATGTTGGGAGAGACCAGATCAGCAGCAGACAGCTCTGTCTCAGATTCATATGCCGCCCCTGTGTTGTTAGTAGCCAATGCTGGAGCTGGCTGGCTCAGGCTGAACGGGTTACCCCCTGATGCTGTGTAGCTCTGCTTCTTGCTGCTAGGAACGTCCTCGTACCAGACCTCTCTCTGGGTGTTATTCTCGTTGGTGACCTCTGTGGTCTCATTCAGGGGAGGATGGGGCAGCTGGCGGCTGTACAAGGCCAGAGAGCTCTCTGTGTCTGTGACCTTCTCCACCACCCCCTTCTCCAGGGAGGCTCTGGGAGCCTGGTTGCTCTGCTGGGGGTCTATTGCCCCTGGCCCTGGGTGATGGAGCCCTTCTCTGGCCTCCTTGACCTGGCACTCACACCTCTCCTCCCCACACCTCTCACACCTGGAGCCTTGATCTTGAAGGTGGTGACCAGGGAACACATACCCAGACACCTGAGCAGGCCCAGGCCCAGACACATCTCCAGCCCCAGGCCTGAATAGACTGAGCTCTGAGTGGCTGTGGCTGTTGTTGGGATGGCCGTCCTGAGTAGAAGCGTTCCCCTTTATCTCCTGATGACTTTGGTGACCACACATAGTTCCCAGAGGCCCAGCAGGGTGATTCTGTGTGGAAGTCTGGTCTACGCTGTGGGACTCTGCTGCTGGGGCAGTGACAGGAGGGTGGTAGGTGCTCTCCACCGTATGACGGCCCTGGCGTATTCTGGCCTTGCGCCCGTCTCGTGGTTTAGGGGGCAGCAGGACGGGGTGGGATCGCTCCCTCTGAGAGAGACAAGCACTGGTTTGTTAGGAGGTTTGTCTCATTCAGTCATCAGAGTAAAGTGATACTGAAGAAAAACTGTGTGCTTGTTTAAGCAGTCTAAAACTATTTGTATGGTAGTTGGGGAAGTTAAAGAAGGTTTGGAGGCTAATGTGTTATTCTAGCGAAGCAGTTAAACGTAGGAGCAACTGTTGCACTGTATATTCAGGTGATTCATACGTTACTGTACGTACCAGCTGTGTTGTGTAGGGAGTTATCTTCCCAGTGATCATGTCAATGGTGTTCTCATGGAAGTCATCCAACCTCAATGGATTAGTAGGACCAGTGCCTGGAGTAGAAATATATTAACTCCATGTTTGCAAAAGTGTGTTGATGCTGTTTCCGACCGATATGGTCTAACTCAGGAAGGGTAACTTTGATGGGGGTGGGGGCCAAAAGAAATCTGAATTCATCCTGAGGGGCCACAGTGGCTCGTGGGTCTGCCTACCCACATCCATACCCACATATGCAGTCAGAGCCGGCCCACAGAAAATTTGGCAGTTTTATAACTAATTTCATACAATTCTACAAATTTTGCCATGGGGAGAAAATAAAAAGATTTAGCAGTTTTACAGATAATTTATTGCAATTCTACACATTTTGCCATAGGTGGAGATAAATGCTTGCCGTTTTTAATATGGTATCGGAGTGAGAGTGACTAACAACATCAATGGGGCCCCCCCGGTCAGTAATTCAACCATGATTACTACAAGTTTAGATAGCTGGCTAGACTAACTAACCAATCTAAAACATGGTAGCAGACATGGGGCTAATTGAGTGACTGTAGAAAAACAAGAGAAAAACTGCTGATTCACAACCACATTTCAAAACTTGCACCTTGTGTATTCTACTGATCTAACTCTCAACAGGAAGTTGAGACCCAGACTGAGTTCCTAAAAAACATGTACAATAATAATTGTTAAATTGATCCGCGGGCCGCCAGTTCCCTGGTCCAACTAGTCTGGAGTATTCCTCCATGTCTCTGGTTGCGTCTCAAATGGCACCCTGTCCCCTATATCTTTTGACCAGAGCCCTATGGACTACATAGGGAATAGGATGCCTTTTGGGATACAGTGTGTTTGGGGCTCAGCTCTCTATACCTGTGTAGTGAAGCTGGTAGGAGGTGACCCAGTGGGACTTCTCTACGTTGGGATACAGTGTGTTTGGGGCTCAGCTCTCTATACCTGTGTAGTGAAGCTGGTAGGAGGTGACCCAGTGGGACTTCTCTACGTTGGGATACAGTGTGTTTGGGGCTCAGCTCTCTATACCTGTGTAGTGAAGCTGGTAGGAGGTGACCCAGTGGGACTTCTCTACGTTGGGATACAGTGTGTTTGGGGCTCAGCTCTCTATACCTGTGTAGTGAAGCTGGTAGGAGGTGACCCAGTGGGACTTCTCTACGTTGGGATACAGTGTGTTTGGGGCTCAGCTCTCTATACCTGTGTAGTGAAGCTGGTAGGAGGTGACCCAGTGGGACTTCTCTACGTTGGGATACAGTGTGTTTGGGGCTCAGCTCTCTATACCTGTGTAGTGAAGCTGGTAGGAGGTGACCCAGTGGGACTTCTCTACGTTGCGGAGCATGTTGGCTGTTCGTTCAGACAGCGTGACGTCCCAGTCACGCAAGGTGGGGTTGGGAAACACTGTCTTCTGGGACTTAGGGTAGAATACCTGGGTCTGGGCCTCGCCCTTAACTGGGTGCTGAGAGAGAGACAAAGAGAAAGGTGAGACAGGACACAGGTGTCGGGAACAGATGGAGTGTGCATGTGACCTTCTTCCTTAGGTTGTTTACGGAATATGGTACCATTAAGGAATAGGGTGCCATTAAGGAATATGGTGCCATTAAGGTAAAGGGTACCATTAAAACCTCTTAGGGATCCCTTACAGCTAGAATCCCATTAACGGGATCGATTTGACAACATCCGGTAAATTGCAGAGAGCGAAATTCAAAAATACTAAATTAATAATATTAAACATTCATGACGATACAAGTGTCTTGCATCCTTTAAAAGCTTCACTTCTTATTAATCCAGCCGCTTTCTCAGGCTTCAAAAAGGCTTTATGGCAAAAGCATACCATGCGATTATCTGAGGACAGCGCCCCGCATACAAAAGCATAAAAAACATTTTCCAACCAAACAGATGCATCACGAAAGTCAGAAATAGCGATAAAATAAATCGCTTATCTTTGAAGATCTTCATCTTTTTGCAATCCCAAAGGTCTCAGTTACACAATGAATGGTCGTTTTGTTCGATAAAGGCCTTATTTATATCCCAAAAATTGCCGCGTTTGATTCAGAAATACACCGGTTCCAACTCGCCCAACATGCCTACAAAGGATCTAATAAGTTACCTGTAAACTTGGTGCAAACATTTCAAACAACGTTTCTAATCCAACCTCAGGTACACTAATATGTAAATAATCTATACAATTTAAGACGGAATAAACTGTTTCCAATACCGGAGAAAAACAACGAGGAGCGCACTCTCATTCACGCGCACCAAAAGACTAGAGTCCACCTGAGTGACACTTAGAAAGAATACGACTACTTCTTCATTTTTCAATAAAAAAAATAAAACTATTTCTAAAGACTGTTGACATCTAGTGGAAGCCATAGAAACTGCAATCTGGGTCCTAATAATTATGCTTTCCCATAGAAAAATTAAATTCCTGGATGGATTGTCCTCGGGGTTTCGCCTGCCAAATCAGTTCTGTTATACTCACAGACATTATTTTAACCGTTTTAGAAACTTTAGAGTGTTTTCTATCCAATATTACCATGCATATGCATATCCTAGCTTCTGGGCCTGAGTAATAGGCAGTTTACTTTGGGCACCTCAGTCATCCAAACTTCCGAATACTGCCCCCTAGCCTTAAGAAGTTTTAAGGAATATGGTGCCATTAAGGAATAGGGTACCATTAAGGAATAGACTACCATTAAGGAATAGACTACCATTAAGGAATAGGGTACCATTAAGAAATAGACTACCATGAAGGAATAGGGTACCATTAAGAAATAGACTAGCATTAAGGAATAGGGTACCATTTAGAACAAATCCCTAGTCATTCACTTCAGTGAGAACATTCATTTATTGGGCTTCACTGGTCAGATGAGATGAAATATAACATTAAGGATCATATTCTGCCTCCCAAATAGCATTCAATACCCTATGCAGTGCACTCTATGGGGAATATTGTGCTATTTTGGGACGCACCTGTTTCTGTGTACAGTGAGCGGGAAACCTGGCTTAGCTAAATGACTGTACTGTAGCTACTCACATCCAGGAAGCCATGTTGTCCTGGCCATGATATGGTTTTCTTCCTGGTTGTCATGGGTGCCTCCAGTACCTCATGACGATAAGGACCTCCTGGGATTGAAGACAAGACACTTCATATGGGAATGAGGCTTGTGCTTGTGTGTGCGACCTTATACGGGCAAGCACGCAGACACACACACACATACAGACACACACACACACATGCAGTTTGCACACACATGCACAAGCACACATGCACACCACCTTTTGTCTTTCTCAGCACGGTGACCTCTGGAGCAGAGGCCGGGACGAGAGGGTTCAGAGGTCGTAGGGACGCAGCTCTCACGCCTGTGTCGGGGTCATCTGGTGAGCGGAACGTTGGGAACAGGGCAAAGCGGGAGATGTGGGCCTGATACGGATGTTCTTTTGGAATCGGAACCGTTATCATTATCTCTCTGTAGGGAGGGAGGGCATAGCAGTGAAGGAAGGACAGGCATTACAACTGTATCATTATCTCTTTGTAGGGAGGGAGGGCATAGCAGTGAAGGAAGGAAAGGCATTTCAACTGTATCATTATCTCTCTGTAGGGAGGGAGGGCATAGCAGTGAAGGAAGGACAGACATTACAACTGTATCATTATCTCTCCGTAGGGAGGGAGGGCATAGCAGTGAAGGAAGGACAGGCATTACAACTGTATCATTATCTCTCTGTAGGGAGGGAGGGCATAGCAGTGAAGGAAGGACAGGCATTACAACTGTATCATTATCTCTCTGTAGGGAGGGAGGGAGGGCATAGCAGTGAAGGAAGGATAGGCATTACAACTGTATCATTATCTCTCTGTAGGGAGGGAGGGCATAGCAGTGAAGGAAGGACAGTATCATTATCTCTCTGTAGGGAGGGAGGGCATAGCAGTGAAGGAAGGAGAGGCATTACAACTGTATCAGTATCTCTCTGTAGGGAGGGAGGGCATAGCAGTGAAGGAAGGACAGGCATTACAACTGTATCATTATCTATCTGTAGGGAGAGAGGGCATAGCAGTGAAGGAAGGACAGTATCATTATCTCTCTGTAGGGAGGGAGGGCATAGCAGTGAAGGAAGGATAGGCATTACAACTGTATCATTATCTCTCTGTAGGGAGGGAGGGCATAGCAGTGAAGGAAGGATAGGCATTACAACTGTATCATTATCTCTCTGTAGGGAGGGAGGGCATAGCAGTGAAGGAAGGACAGGCATTACAACTGTATCGTTATCTCTCTGTAGGGAGGGAGAGCATAGCAGTGAAGGAAGGACAGGCATTACAACTGTATCATTATCTCTCTGTAGGGAGGGAGGGCATAGCAATGAAGGAAGGATAGGCATTACAACTGTATCATTATCTCCCTGTAGGGAGGGAGGGCATAGCAGTGAAGGAAGGATAGGCATTACAACTTTATCATTATCTCTCTGTAGGGAGGGAGGGCATAGCAGTGAAGGAAGGACAGGCATTACAACTGTATCATTATCTCTCTGTAGAAAGGGAGGGCATAGCAGTGAAGGAAGGACAGGCATTACAACTGTATCATTATATATCTGTAGGGAGGGAGGGAGGGAGGGCATAGCAGTGAAGGAAGGAAAGGCATTACAACTATATCGTTATCTCTCTGTAGGGAGGGAGGGCATAGCAGTGAAGGAAGGACAGGCATTACAACTGTATCATTATCTCTCTGTAGGGTGGGAGAGCATAGCAGTGAAGGAAGGATAGGCATTTCAACGGTATCATTATCTCTCTGTAGGGAGGGAGGGCATAGCAGTGAAGGAAGGACAGGCATTACAACTGTATCATTATCTCTCTGTAGGGAGGGAGGGCATAGCAGTGAAGGAAGGATAGGCATTACAACTGTATCATTATCTCTCTGTAGGGAGGGAGGGCATAGCAGTGAAGGAAGGACAGGCATTACAACTGTATCATTATCTCTCTGTAGGGAGGGAGGGCATAGCAGTGAAGGAAGGATAGGCATTACAACTGTATCATTATCTCTCTGTAGGGAGGGAGGGCATAGCAGTGAAGGAAGGACAGTAGCATTATCTCTCTGTAGGGAGGGAGGGCATAGCAGTGAAGGAAGGACAGGCATTACAACTGTATCATTATCTCTCTGTAGGGAGGGAGGGCATAGCAGTGAAGGAAGGACAGGCATTACAACTGTATCATTATCTATCTGTAGGGAGAGAGGGCATAGCAGTGAAGGAAGGACCGTATCATTATCTCTCTGTAGGGAGGGAGGGCATAGCAGTGAAGGAAGGACAGGCATTACAACTGTATCATTATCTCTCTGTAGGGAGGGAGGGCATAGCAGTGAAGGAAGGACAGGCATTACAACTGTATCATTATCTATCTGTAGGGAGAGAGGGCATAGCAGTGAAGGAAGGACCGTATCATTATCTCCCTGTAGGGAGGGAGGGCATAGCAGTGAAGGAAGGACAGGCATTACAACTGTATCATTATCTCTCTGTAGGGAGGGAGGGCATAGCAGTGAAGGAAGGATAGGCATTACAACTGTATCATTATCTCTCTGTAGGGAGGGAGGGCATAGCAGTGAAGGAAGGACAGGCATTACAACTGTATCGTTATCTCTCTGTAGGGAGGGAGAGCATAGCAGTGAAGGAAGGACAGGCATTACAACTGTATCATTATCTCTCTGTAGGGAGGGAGGGCATAGCAATGAAGGAAGGATAGGCATTACAACTGTATCATTATCTCCCTGTAGGGAGGGAGGGCATAGCAGTGAAGGAAGGATAGGCATTACAACTTTATCATTATCTCTCTGTAGGGAGGGAGGGCATAGCAGTGAAGGAAGGACAGGCATTACAACTGTATCATTATCTCTCTGTAGGGAGGGAGGGAGGGCATAGCAGTGAAGGAAGGACAGGCATTACAACTGTATCATTATCTCTCTGTAGAAAGGGAGGGCATAGCAGTGAAGGAAGGACAGGCATTACAACTGTATCATTATCTCTCTGTAGGGAGGGAGGGCATAGCAGTGAAGGAAGGACAGGCATTACAACTGTATCATTATCTATCTGTAGGGAGGGAGGGCATAGCAGTGAAGGAAGGAAAGGCATTACAACTATATCGTTATCTCTCTGTAGGGAGGGAGGGCATAGCAGTGAAGGAAGGACAGGCATTACAACTGTATCATTATCTCTCTGTAGGGTGGGAGAGCATAGCAGTGAAGGAAGGATAGGCATTTCAACGGTATCATTATCTCTCTGTAGGGAGGGAGGGCATAGCAGTGAAGGAAGGACAGGCATTACAACTGTATCATTATCTCTCTGTAGGGAGGGAGGGCATAGCAGTGAAGGAAGGACAGGCATTACAACTGTATCGTTATCTCTCTGTAGGGAGGGAGAGCATAGCAGTGAAGGAAGGAAAGGCATTACAACTGTATCATTATCTCTCTGTAGGGTGGGAGAGCATAGCAGTGAAGGAAGGACAGGCATTACAACTGTATCATTATCTCTCTGTAGAAAGGGAGGGCATAGCAGTGAAGGAAGGACAGGCATTACAACTGTATCATTATCTCTCTGTAGGGAGGGAGGGCATAGCAATGAAGGAAGGACAGGCATTACAACTGTATCATTATCTCTCTGTAGGGAGGGAGGGCATAGCAGTGAAGGAAGGATAGGCATTACAACTGTATCATTATCTCTCTGTAGGGAGGGAGGGCATAGCAGTGAAGGAAGGACAGTAGCATTATCTCTCTGTAGGGAGGGAGGGCATAGCAGTGAAGGAAGGACAGGCATTACAACTGTATCATTATCTCTCTGTAGGGAGGGAGGGCATAGCAGTGAAGGAAGGACAGGCATTACAACTGTATCATTATCTATCTGTAGGGAGAGAGGGCATAGCAGTGAAGGAAGGACCGTATCATTATCTCTCTGTAGGGAGGGAGGGCATAGCAGTGAAGGAAGGACAGGCATTACAACTGTATCATTATCTCTCTGTAGGGAGGGAGGGCATAGCAGTGAAGGAAGGACAGGCATTACAACTGTATCATTATCTATCTGTAGGGAGAGAGGGCATAGCAGTGAAGGAAGGACCGTATCATTATCTCCCTGTAGGGAGGGAGGGCATAGCAGTGAAGGAAGGACAGGCATTACAACTGTATCATTATCTCTCTGTAGGGAGGGAGGGCATAGCAGTGAAGGAAGGATAGGCATTACAACTGTATCATTATCTCTCTGTAGGGAGGGAGGGCATAGCAGTGAAGGAAGGACAGGCATTACAACTGTATCGTTATCTCTCTGTAGGGAGGGAGAGCATAGCAGTGAAGGAAGGACAGGCATTACAACTGTATCATTATCTCTCTGTAGGGAGGGAGGGCATAGCAATGAAGGAAGGATAGGCATTACAACTGTATCATTATCTCCCTGTAGGGAGGGAGGGCATAGCAGTGAAGGAAGGATAGGCATTACAACTTTATCATTATCTCTCTGTAGGGAGGGAGGGCATAGCAGTGAAGGAAGGACAGGCATTACAACTGTATCATTATCTCTCTGTAGGGAGGGAGGGAGGGCATAGCAGTGAAGGAAGGACAGGCATTACAACTGTATCATTATCTCTCTGTAGAAAGGGAGGGCATAGCAGTGAAGGAAGGACAGGCATTACAACTGTATCATTATCTCTCTGTAGGGAGGGAGGGCATAGCAGTGAAGGAAGGACAGGCATTACAACTGTATCATTATCTATCTGTAGGGAGGGAGGGCATAGCAGTGAAGGAAGGAAAGGCATTACAACTATATCGTTATCTCTCTGTAGGGAGGGAGGGCATAGCAGTGAAGGAAGGACAGGCATTACAACTGTATCATTATCTCTCTGTAGGGTGGGAGAGCATAGCAGTGAAGGAAGGATAGGCATTTCAACGGTATCATTATCTCTCTGTAGGGAGGGAGGGCATAGCAGTGAAGGAAGGACAGGCATTACAACTGTATCATTATCTCTCTGTAGGGAGGGAGGGCATAGCAGTGAAGGAAGGACAGGCATTACAACTGTATCATTATCTATCTGTAGGGAGAGAGGGCATAGCAGTGAAGGAAGGACCGTATCATTATCTCTCTGTAGGGAGGGAGGGCATAGCAGTGAAGGAAGGACAGGCATTACAACTGTATCATTATCTCTCTGTAGGGAGGGAGGGCATAGCAGTGAAGGAAGGATAGGCATTACAACTGTATCATTATCTCTCTGTAGGGAGGGAGGGCATAGCAGTGAAGGAAGGACAGGCATTACAACTGTATCGTTATCTCTCTGTAGGGAGGGAGAGCATAGCAGTGAAGGAAGGAAAGGCATTACAACTGTATCATTATCTCTCTGTAGGGTGGGAGAGCATAGCAGTGAAGGAAGGACAGGCATTACAACTGTATCATTATCTCTCTGTAGAAAGGGAGGGCATAGCAGTGAAGGAAGGACAGGCATTACAACTGTATCATTATCTCTCTGTAGGGAGGGAGGGCATAGCAATGAAGGAAGGACAGGCATTACAACTGTATCATTATCTCCCTGTAGGGAGGGAGGGCATAGCAGTGAAGGAAGGATAGGCATTACAACTTTATCATTATCTCTCTGTAGGGAGGGAGGGCATAGCAGTGAAGGAAGGACAGACATTACAACTGTATCATTATCTCTCTGTAGGGAGGGAGGGAGGGCATAGCAGTGAAGGAAGGACAGGCATTACAACTGTATCATTATCTCTCTGTAGAAAGGGAGGGCATAGCAGTGAAGGAAGGACAGGCATTACAACTGTATCATTATCTCTCTGTAGGGAGGGAGGGCATAGCAGTGAAGGAAGGATAGGCATTTCAACGGTATCATTATCTCTCTGTAGGGAGGGAGGGCATAGCAGTGAAGGAAGGACAGGCATTACAACTGTATCATTATCTCTCTGTAGGGAGGGAGGGCATAGCAGTGAAGGAAGGATAGGCATTACAACTGTATCATTATCTCTCTGTAGGGAGGGAGGGCATAGCAGTGAAGAAAGGACAGGCATTACAACTGTATCATTATCTCTCTGTAGGGAGGGAGGGCATAGCAGTGAAGGAAGGACAGGCATTACAACTGTATCATTATCTCTCTGTAGGGAGGGAGGGCATAGCAGTGAAGGAAGGAAAGGCATTACAACTGTATCATTATCTCTCTGTAGGGTGGGAGAGCATAGCAGTGAAGGAAGGACAGGCATTACAACTGTATCATTATCTCTCTGTAGGGAGGGAGGGCATAGCAGTGAAGGAAGGACAGGCATTACAACTGTATCATTATCTCTCTGTAGGGAGGGAGGGCATAGCAGTGAAGGAAGGATAGGCATTACAACTGTATTGAAGCAGTCAGTTTAAAATGATATTAGCACTATAAACTGTGTCCTTTCTCCTCTGTTGGGAGGGCAGAGCAATAAAGGACACAGAGACATTTCATATACAGTAAGCAGTTAGACGGATATTAATCCTATACATTTTATAATGATCTTACTGTTGAGGGGGAGGGCATAACAATAAAGGAAGCAGAGACCAACTGTATATAAGTAGTTTATGTAGAACTGGGGTCTCCAACACTGTTCCTGGAGAGCTACCCTACCCTGGGTTTTCACTACAACCCTGTTCCTGGAGAGCTACCCTCCTGTAGGTTTTCCCTCCAACACTGTTCCTGGAGAGCTACCCTCCTGTAGGTTTTCCCTCCAACAACAGTTGTAACTAACCTGATTCAGCTTATCAACCAGCTAATTATTAGAATCAGGTGTGCTAGATTAGGGTTGTAGTGAAAACCTACAGGAGGGTATCTCTCCAGGAACAGGGTTGGAGTTAAAACCTACAGGAGGGTAGCTCTCCAGGAACAGGGTTGCAGTGAAAACCTACAGGATGGTAGCTCTCCAGGAACAGGGTTGGAGAGCCCTGCTGTAGAAGGATATTACAGTAGTACTGTAACAGTTACTGTAGAAGGATATTACAGTAGTACTGTAACAGTTACTGTAGAAGGATATTCCAGTAGTACTGTAACAATTACTGTAGAAGGATATTCCAGTAGTACTGTAACAGTTACTGTAGAAGGATATTACTGTAGTACTGTAACAGTTACTGTAGGAGGATATTCCAGTAGTACTGTAACAATTACTGTAGAAGGATATTACAGTAGTACTGTAACAGTTACTGTAGAATGATATTACAGTAGTACTGTAACAGTTACTGTAGAAGGATATTCCAGTAGTACTGTAACAATTACTGTAGAAGGATATTCCAGTAGTACTGTAACAATTACTGTAGAAGGATATTCCAGTAGTACTGTAACAATTGAGAATGAGAAACTGATCTAGATCACAAAATGAGTACTTACGCGATGTTGATGTCCGTTGGTTTTGGTATACTGAAAATAAATGTTTGTAAAATAAGAGGATACTCCATAATCCATTATATTGGTGTAAAACTGATTTCAGCCATGGTCCAGTGATGAACTATAGCAGTTCATCCCAAATGGCACCCTCTTCCCTTTATAGTGCACTACTTTTGACCACAACCATATGGGCCCTGGTCAACAATAGTGCACCATATAGGGAATAGGGTGCCATTTGGGACACACATTATAACATGTAAAAGGCAACCTACAGCTGGTCGTTGAGGCGGACGTTACTTTTCTTGGTAGGCGTAAGGTCATAAAACTGTTGAATGGTGATGTTCCTGTGAAGACACACTGGCTTAAAGGAGAACAACCCTCAGTTGCCTCTCAAATGGCACCCTATTCCCTATAAAGTGCACTACTGGTCAAAAGGAGTGCACAGTGTAGGGAATAGGGTGCCATTTGGAACGCAGACCCAACAAATACAACATACCCTTGGTATGGTAGGTGAATGTTGACATTTCAAGGGAGAAAAATGGTTAGCACATTTTCAATCAATCCACAATCTCACAATTACTCAAAAGCAAGAACTTTGGCTCACACATTTTTAAATGTTTATATTATTTTGAGAGAGAATTTTCTGAATGTTACTGAATGCTTGATACTCAAAGGGGTTCCAGTAAATCAGAAGACAAGTCTCCGTCAGCCATCCGTGTACATTGGACCAATAGAAAGTCATAGTCCTAATGCTAATCTTACTCAGGTGGGACGGATCCTCCGTAGCTTAAGTGGCGATGGCCCTTGATGATGGCAGGGGTGTGTTTACCCTTCTGGGAGGAGGAGGAAGATGCCATCTTGTGGCTGGAGTGCTGGCTCAGTCTACGCTGGGTACGACCCGACGATAAGACCCTGCGGCTGCTAGTGGGAACTCCGGGAAGTGGTGGGACTCTGCTGCTAGGGCCCCTGGGAAGAGGACTGCAAGAGGACATTTAAACCTGTTGCTGAGGAACAAGTCAAGGTCAAGGGCGTCCCTAATGGGACCCTATTCCCTATTTGGACAGGTCAAAAGTAGTGCACTATAAATGGAATAGAATGGCATTTGGGATGTAGACTAGGGTTCCCAACGACACTCCTGTTCAGATGTGACCCGCTAACATTCCCATGTGACATCATTCCTAACATCTCTGACCATCAAGTCTATGACAGACTAAAGGATTTATTTTCATCAGCTAAGCTACATGTAGTTCCCATAGTGCACCAAGATATGATGTACAACACAGACAGTACAATAACCAAATATACTGTAGTGCACTGGCAAACAAAATGGAGTCATGCAGGAGGATAAGACTGCTCTTCTCTTACCTGGGCAGAGGTGGAGAGTGAGGCTGCTGCTTACACCATGGCTTCCTGCTCTGTACCTGTTTCAGCTCCTTGTTCTGTTTGTACATGTAAGTCTCCTCTTTCAGTCGCTGGAGGAGGGAGAAGTAGCCATCCAGCGAAGGCGGGTCTGTCTGGGGCTCAGCGACAGCGTGCGCCCCCCCGGCCTGGTGCAGGTGTTTCAGGAGGGGCAGGGAGGAGGAGGACCTCTGTTTGTGAGACAGGAGTAAAGGACTCCTCCCTATCTGTCTGTGGTCAGCGGGACGTTGCTGGATCCCTAGGCTGGTCATAGTGACGATGGCGTTGTCAACAACAGTAGGCTAGCGTCCGCAACAGGATCTGGGTTAGTGACACCCTATCCACTGTCTAGGCTGAGCAGCACACAGGCTTGGTCTCTGTGTCTGTGCTCTCAGCAGGACCTATACCATACAGGAAGATACTACTAACATCACAGCGTGACAGCTCAGTGAAGTGTCATGGAGTCTCCCCAGTGATAATATCACAGTGTCACAGCTCAGTGAAGTGTCATGGAGTCTCCCCAGTGATAATATCACAGCGTCACAGCTCATTAAAGTGTCATGGAGTCTCCCCAGTGATAATATCACAGCGTCACAGCTCAGTGAAGTGTCATGGAGTCTCCCCAGTGATAATATCACAGTGTCACAGCTCAGTTAAGTGTCATGGAGTCTCCCCAGTGATAATATCACAGCGTCACAGCTCATTAAAGTGTCATGGAGTCTCCCCAGTGATAATGTCACAGCTCAGTGAAGTGTCATGGAGTCTCCCCAATGATAATATCACAGTGTCACAGCTCAGTGAAGTGTCATGGAGTCTCCCCAGTGATAATATCACAGCGTCACAGCTCATTAAAGTGTCATGGAGTCTCCCCAGTGATAATATCACAGCGTCACAGCTCAGTGAAGTGTCATGGAGTCTCCCCAGTGATAATATCACAGCGTCACAGCTCAGTGGAGCAGCAGAGAGAAGAATGACCAGCTTCACAAAGCCTGAAACCCAAACAGGTTAGCATGAGGCAGTGTCTGATGACAACAGATGGGTTCAATGACAGAGGTGGGCTCTGGTTACTGCATGGCTACTCATGTTCCTCCACACACACACACACACACACACACACACACACACACACACACACACACACACACACACACACACACACACACACACACACACGTGAACTCATCCAGACCTCATTTCACAGTGTATAGCCTTCATTATCCGTGCTTTTATTTACGTAGGCCTGCACTCACCTGCATGCGCACATAACATTAGAATGACAGGATAGATACACAGCTAGAATACTACACATTGAATTCGTTCTATCTATGTTATTAAACATTCGCACAGACTGACTGCAGTACATTCTAATTGTATGTTCGTTTCACATGCAGGCCTATGTGTTGTTTTCCTCCACAAGACATCAAAGACGGACCAAGAATAAATTGCGTCAAAAGGGTAATGTACTTCAGCGCGAAGAGGTCTACCGACCTTATGTTCCCAACGGCAACGCCATTGTTAGGTTAAGATCGGAAAGAACTGTCAGAGTTGTATGAAGCGAAGGCCTCGCTGTCGCTGAGATGTTCTTTGCTGTCCGTACAGGTTTGAGGCAGTACAATCATGCGTTGTTGATTACGTCAGAGCATGTCACCTTCTCTTGTGAAATCACAATGGAATCGGAATCAAAGGCTGGATTTCGCGGCGTTGAAAATAATCTCTCCTTTAGCTGTCCATAGTGCTGAATCTATGCGAGGATCGGTCTGTTCCAGAAAACACAAGAACGGCTTTTGTCCAGGAGCAATTGGCCTAGTTTGTGGATCAATTTCTCACAGAAACAAGAATAGAAGTAGGACTTTCTTTGTTTACTAATTTAATAAATGTGTCAATGCCAGAGGTGTTTTATTGATTTGAACCTTGTCAACCTTGTTAAAAACAGGTGATCTCCCACTCACCGTTTCAATTCACACTGCGTCTATCAATAAAAACACCGACCCGCCGTGAAAAACAACACACTTCTAGGCTACAATGCCCTGCCCTTATTCTAGAATCTAGGCAACCGTTCCATCCCCCGCATCCCTCTTAAAACCCTTTCATGCGTGAGTTCCAAATATTTCTAACGGTCGCCCCAGCGTGAGTTTTTTTATGCACGTGATGTTAGAACGTTCTCTCCATTCAAGAATGTGATTGTTATGTAACAGTACATTTAATCTGCGCTGCCCTCAAACCAAAGCACGCAGCCTGTTTTATTTGTCAATTTTAAATTATTTTCTAACAAGTTTTTTATTTTCTAATAACAGTTTGAAATGAGGTGTGTTCCGCCTCATTCATTCACATAAAAGTAGTCATTTTTACTTTTGCGGACCAATTAATTTTTTTGACATTTCTGACCCGGACAAAATTCCCCAAACACTTCTCAATTGTTTGTGCAGGACATTTACTCATCTGCCGTCCTGCATACACGTGTTCATATTTTCCACCTGTCGCCTGCATCGAAATCAAAGTTGTTTTCGTTACCAATAATACCTTTGGAAATGTGTGCGTTTCTATCAAAGTGCCTTAATACGTTATAATAGTTTCTGCATGTCGTGTTATGTCGTTTCTACTGTAACGTCATGTTTTTGTGTATATTCCTTATAACCGCGGACACGCGATGTAACGTTACTCATTTCATAACATTTATGGTGTTATACTCAATGCTTAGGTATCTAGCTACATTCTCCTATTAGCTCTGGAAAACAATGCTAATTGCGTCAGGGATGTATTATCATGTGTTGTATGTTGAAGCTACCCTGGCCTTATGACTCCCAAGTGGCACAGCGTCTCAGTGCTAGAAGCGTCACTACAGAGACCCATCTTCAAATCAAGACTGCGTTTCTATCAAAGTAAGTGCCTAATTACGTTATTGTGTCGTGTTATACCGTTTCTACTGTAGCTCACTGTGTGAATGGAGCATAATATATTTGTGTATATTCCTTATAACCGCGGACACGCTAGGTAACGTTACTCATGTTACTCACCTTTTATGGTGTTATATTCAATCGTGCTTATGTAGCTAGTTACATTATTCTATTAGTTCTGTAAAACAATGCTAAATGCGTCAGAAGTATTGGCATGTTGTATTTTGACGCTACCCTGGAAAAATATCTTATACCACTTGGTCGTTTTCTGAGTGCATTCCACAAAGCTGTTTATCATGTCAGCCTTATCCACTGCCCCCATTTTGAGGTAATAGTCAAGTACGCAGTCTGGTTTGATGGTTCTCTGTCTGGTTTGTTTCTCTCTCCCGTCAGGTGGTCCACCTTCCCTGTGGCCGACATGGTTGCTGTATGGACAGTGGAGAGGACATGGACGTTTGTTTCTCTCTCCCGTCAGGTGGTCCACCTTCCCTGTGGCCGACATGGTTGCTGTATGGAGAGGACATGGACGTCTCGTTTGTCATGCCACTTTACTGCCAGCTGTTAACATTTCTTATTTTGTATAACGGGTCATTTAGGATGGTAGTAGCGTTGATGAAATGCAGTCATAGCAGCAGAACTAGAAAGCAGTCTTTACTGTCACCAGGAATGTATACATTTCACTAATTGTGGTTGTCCCCCACTCCTGGCTCTCTCTTATCCTGTAGCTCCAAGGCATAGCGATTGGTCTCTACTATGTCTCCCACCAGCTCCTCTGTCAGAAACAACTTGAAGCACTCTGCCTCAGTTGGAAATGGCAAGGGGCGTTGCACTCCAGACTGGGACTTGCCAAAGCAAACAGCAGGGCCAGGAGGGGTGAAATGACTGGTGGCCTTCCAGCTACCACAGAACTCCTGTACTTCATCCACTGTTGGTATGCCTCCATCACCACCAGCATCTTCAAAGGGACCTGGGACTTCGTCAGTGGACAAGGGAAATTCAGATTCAGGGTTCTCAATGGCTACAAGGTTGGGGGGCAGCTCCTCACTCAGTCAGAATCTGATTCCTGACTTTCATACTCTGACTCATTGTCAGAATTGTCAGAAACTAATCGGATTACTTTCGATTTCTAAAAAGTGCTTTACCTAATTATTTCGATCAATGGTGAGCTCACCCGTGATGTGATTAATTATACATAGTAATTGCTATTAGCTAATTCATATTGTAGTTTGTCAGCCGAGAGTTAGAAAATATGACTGCGTGTGTTGGGTCAATCTTTCCTCAGTTAGCGCTAGGACAAATGTAGCCTACATTTTTCCGGTTAGGATGATTGTGTTATGCTATATATTCTTCTGTGAATATCTGAACATTGAATCCAAAAATAAACTGCTCACATTCTGGACATAACTTTGTAAGGACTGTGTTTGTGTAAATAGTTTCTGAAAAAAGTGTGGCCAACTCAAACGCTGATTGTTGCGTCATTCGAAACTGGCAGTTCTAAACGAGCATTCTAAATGAGTGTTCTAATCACACGGGTGTGATCGTACGCTTCAGGGACCACTGTAGAACGATCACACCCGTGTGATGGTACGTGTGAAAGGGTTAATCAATACAATACAAATGGACGTGAGGTGACGTGTGGGCGTCCAAAATGGCACCCTATAGCCTACATAATGCACGACGGCCCAGGTCAAAAGTAGTACACTACATAGGAAATAGGGTGCCATTTTGGACATAAACATTGAGCGCTTGCCAAGAAGCCTAGACACGCCTGGTTTACCAGCTGTTTTAATTAAGGAAACATATTCAGCATTAGCTCCTTAATTGGGATTCTCGTGAGACCTTGTCCAAAGTCTCAGCAAAACACAGAGATGTATCACTTCACGCAGCTGACCCAGAACTAAGCTCGCATCCCAAATAGCACCCTATTCTCTATTTAGTGCACTTCTTTTGGGCCAATAGGCTCCCATAGGGCTCTGGTCAAAAGTAATGCACTACAGTATATAGGGAATAGGGTTCCACTTGCCTTGGGACACACCCTCTGACAAATGGCACCATATTCCCAATATAGTGCACTACTATCTATAAACTCTGGTCAAAAGTAGTACACTATAAAGGGAATAGGGTCCCATTTGGGGCATACACAAAGTCCAGTGACCAATCAGCCTGTTCAGCCTCAACTGAAGAGCTGCTCTGCTCTCTGGATTCCATTTCCTGCTGCTGCATTATACATGTGAAATAGATGCAGAGATTTCTCCAGGCCCTGTCGGCTCTGCTTGGTGTTAATACCCAGGATATTATAGAGGTGGTTTGATTAGCTCACTACACACTGGTGTCCACATAAACTGTTGCCCGCAGGGCTGAAAACATACCAGTGTTGTGTTATACAGTAGATCTATCTATCTGTCTGTCTGTCTGTCTGTCTTTCAGGCCTCATTAGGCATAGACTAGACAACATAGTCTCAGTGTCAACATGGGTTGACATTATGCTGTATGGGAAAACATACAACTATGCTGTATGGGAAGACATATAATTATGCTGTATGGGAAGACATATAATTATGCTGTATGGGAAGACATATAATTATGCTGTATGTGTCACGCCCTGACCTTAGAGATCCTTTTTATGTCTCTATTTTGGTTTGGTCAGGGTGTGAGTTGGGGTGGGTATTCTATGTTCTATTATTTGTATTTCTATGTTTTGGCTGGGTAGGGTTCTCAATCAGGGACAGCTGTCTATCGTTGTCTCTGATTGAGAACCATACTTAGGTAGCCCTTTTGCCAAGTTGACTTTGTTTATGGCACATAGCCTTTAGCTTCATGGTTTGTTTTGTAGTGTTTATTGTTTTGTCGGTGTATTCACTTAAATATAGGAATATGTACGCTCACCATGCTGCCCCTTGGTCTACTTCATTCAACAGCCGTGACAGAACTTCCCACCACCAAGGGACCAAGCAGCGTGGTAAGGAGGAGCAGCGTGTTCAGGATTCATGGACAGTAAGGGACCCTGGAGGCAGGCTGGGGAGTATCGCCGTCCACGGGAGTAACTGGAGGCAGCGAAAGCAGAGCAGCAGCGTTACGAGGGAACACGGCTAGCAAGGAAGCCCGAGAGGCAGCACACAGGGAGTTTGGCTGAGTCAGGCTGGAGACCTGAGCCAACTCCCCGTGCTTACCGTGGCGAGCGTCGTACTGGTCAGGCACTGTGTTATGCGGTGGAGCGCACAGTGTCTCCAGTACGCGTTCTTAGCCCGGTGCGCTACATTCCAGCTCCTCGTATCTGCCGGGCTAGGCTGAGCATCCAGCCAGGACGGGTTGTGCCAGCCCTGCTCTCCAGACCTCCAGTGCGTCTCCTAGGCCCAGTATATCCTGCGCCGGCTCTGCGCACTGTCTCCGGTACGTCTGCACAGCCCAGTGCGTCCTGTGCCAGCGCCCCGCATTTGCAGGGTGAAGATAACCACCCAGCCAGGACGGGTTGTGCAGGCTCCAAGCTCGAGACCTCCAGTGCGCCTCCACGGCCCAGTGTATCCAGTGCCTCTGCCAAGGACAGGGCCTCCTGTATGTCTCTCCAGCCTGGTGAGTCCTATGCCTGTGCCCAGAACTAATCCTCCTGTATGTCTCCCCAGCCTGGTGAGCCCTGTGGCAGCTCCACGTACCAGACTGCCCATACGTCTACTCCCTCCAGTGATGATCCATGGTCTGGAGCCTCCAGCGAAGGTCTCCGGTCCGGAGCCTCCAGCGACGGTCTCCGGTCCGGGGTCCGCAAGGAGGGTCCCCGGTCCGGGGTCGGCGACGAGGGTCCCCGCACCAGAGGTGCCACCAAAGTGGGGTGAGCCAGTGGTGAAGCGGGGTCTGTGTCCCGCACCTGAGCCGCCACCGCGGATAGAAGCCCACCCAGACCCTCCCCTATAGGTTTAGGTTTTGCGGCCGGAGTCCGCACCTTTGGGGGGGGGGTACTGTCATGCCCTGACCTTAGAGATCCCTTTTATGTCTCTATTTTGGTTTGGTCAGGGTGTGAGTTGGGGTGGGTATTCTATGTTCTATTATTTGTATTTCTATGTTTTGGCCGGGTATGGTTTTCAATCAGGGACAGCTGTCTATCGTTGTCTCTGATTGAGAACCATACTTAGGTAGCCCTTTTTCCCATCTGTCTTTGTGGGAAGTTGACTTTGTTTATGGCACATAGCCTTTAGCTTCACGGTTTGTTTTGTAGTGTTTATTGTTTTGTCGGCGTATTCACTTAAACAAAGGAATATGTACGCTAACCAGGCTGCACCTTGGTCTACTTCATTCAACAGCCGTGACAGTATGGGAAAACATATAACTATGCTGTATGGGAAAACATATAACTATGCTGTATGGGAAAACATATAACTATGCTGTATGGGAAGACATACAACTATGCTGTATGGGAAGACATACAACTATGCTGTATGGGAAAACATACAACTATGCTGTATGGGAGGACATATAATTATGCTGTATGGGAAGACATACAACTATGCTGTATGGGAAGACATACAACTATGCTGTATGGGAAGAAATTTAATTATGCTGTATGGGAAGACATATAATTATGCTGTATGGGAGGACATATAATTATGCTGTATGGGAAGACATATAATTATGCTGTATGGGAGGACATATAATTATGCTGTATGGGAAGACATATAATTATGCTGTATGGGAAGACATATAATTATGCTGTATGGGAAGAAATATAATTATGCTGTATGGGAGGACATATAATTATGCTGTATGGGAAGACATATAATTATGCTGTATGGGAAGACATATAATTATGCTGTGTGGGAAGACATACAACTATGCTGTATGAGAAGACATATAACTATGCTGTATGGGAAGAAATATAATTATGCTGTATGGGAAGACATATAATTATGCTGTATGGGAAAACATGTAATTATGCTGTAAGGGAAGACATATAATTATGCTGTAAGGGAATTAAAATATGAAAAGTACATTTGCAGAACATGACATTTAAATGAATGAATCAACAGCCATTGTACACAGGCTAATGATGCGCGTTTACAACATGTTGCAACAGCCACCGACCCCCCTGAGACGTCATCACACCACTTCCTTCTCCTCTGCTCTGTACCAGATCTCAAAGACAATGAAGAGGGGTGGACTGGAACCAGAAATCAGGCGGGGAATTTCTAACACACCGGCCCATTTATTCCCATCGAGGCCCCCATACCACTCACGTTTTTCCAAGATGCCCTCATGATTAACCAAATGATAATTCTGCCAAAACATCCCATTTAGACAGGCCCGCATGGGATAAAGGAAGATGGTAGAGCCCATCTGTCCTATGGCCAGTCCATTTCTGTCTCATGGACAATGGACTGGCCATACATACTAGAGCAGTTATATGATGGAGACAACTCTCCTGGCTTAGTGCTCTCTCATCTGTGTTGCTGAGAATGATAGGAGCCTGCTGCCAGCTCAAAGCAATCCAGCTGGACTAGTTTCCAGTTTCCAGGAGAATAAAGTGAATATTTTAAAGCACATTTAAAAACAAATCAGAACTAATCTATGGAGACCTGGAGGGGAGAATGTGTGTGTGTGTGTGTGTGAGAGAGAGACAGAGAGGGAGAGAAATAAACATGTATAGCACAATAAGTAGCTTTCTGACAGCCCTGTTAATTAAGGACTGGAGATGGAGAGACAAGGCTACTGGACTACAGCCCTGTTTATTAAGAAGGACTACAGATGGAGAGACAAGGCTACTGGACTACAGCCCTGTTAATTAAGGACTGGAGATGGAGAGACAAGGCTACTGGACTACAGCCCTGTTAATTAAGAAGAACCAAGATGGAGAGACAAGGCTACTGGACTACAGCCCTGTTTATTAAGGACTGGAGATGGAGAGACAAGGCTACTGGACTACAGCCCTGTTAATTAAGAAGAACCAAGATGGAGAGACAAGGCTACTGGACTACAGCCCTGTTTATTAAGAAGGGCTACAGATGGAGAGACAAGGCTACTGGACTACAGCCCTGTTTATTAAGAAGGACTGGAGATGGAGAGACAAGGCTACTGGACTACAGCCCTGTTTATTAAGAAGGACTGGAGATGGAGAGACAAGGCTACTGGACTACAGCCCTGTTTATTAAGAAGGACTGGATATGGAGAGACAAGGCTACTGGACTACAGCCCTGTTTATTAAGAAGGACTGGATATGGAGAGACAAGGCTACTGGACTACAGCCCTGTTTATTATTAAGGACTGGATATGGAGAGACAAGGCTACTGGACTACAGCCCTGTTTATTAAGAAGGACTGGAGATGTAGAGACAAGGCTACTGGACTACAGCCCTGTTTATTAAGAAGGACTACAGATGGAGAGACAAGGCTACTGGACTACAGCCCTGTTTATTAAGAAGGACTGGAGATGGAGAGACAAGGCTACTGGACTACAGCCCTGTTTATTAAGAAGGACTGGATATGGAGAGACAAGGCTACTGGACTACAGCCCTGTTTATTAAGAAGAACCAAGATGGAGAGACAAGGCTACTGGACTACAGCCCTGTTTATTAAGAAGGGCTACAGATGGAGAGACAAGGCTACTGGACTACAGCCCTGTTTATTAAGAAGAACCAAGATGGAGAGACAAGGCTACTGGACTACAGCTCTGTTTATTAAGAAGGACTACAGATGGAGAGACAAGGCTACTGGACTACAGCCCTGTTTATTAAGAAGGACTACAGATGGAGAGACAAGGCTACTGGACTACAGCTCTGTTTATTATTAAGGACTGGAGATGGAGAGACAAGGCCACTGGACTACAGCCCTGTTTATTAAGAAGGACTGGAGATGGAGAGACAAGGCCACTGGACTACAGCCCTGTTTATTATTAAGGACTGGAGATGGAGAGACAAGGCCACTGGACTACAGCCCTGTTTATTAAGAAGGACTGGAGATGGAGAGACAAGGCCACTGGACTACAGCCCTGTTAATTAAGGACTGGAGATGGAGAGACAAGGCCACTGGACTACAGCCCTGTTTATTAAGAAGGACTACAGATGGAGAGACAAGGCTACTGGACTACAGCCCTGTTAATTAAGGACTGGAGATGGAGAGACAAGGCTACTGGACTACAGCCCTGTTAATTAAGAAGAACCAAGATGGAGAGACAAGGCTACTGGACTACAGCCCTGTTTATTAAGGACTGGAGATGGAGAGACAAGGCTACTGGACTACAGCCCTGTTAATTAAGAAGAACCAAGATGGAGAGACAAGGCTACTGGACTACAGCCCTGTTTATTAAGAAGGGCTACAGATGGAGAGACAAGGCTACTGGACTACAGCCCTGTTTATTAAGAAGGACTGGAGATGGAGAGACAAGGCTACTGGACTACAGCCCTGTTTATTAAGAAGGACTGGAGATGGAGAGACAAGGCTACTGGACTACAGCCCTGTTTATTAAGAAGGACTGGATATGGAGAGACAAGGCTACTGGACTACAGCCCTGTTTATTAAGAAGGACTGGATATGGAGAGACAAGGCTACTGGACTACAGCCCTGTTTATTATTAAGGACTGGATATGGAGAGACAAGGCTACTGGACTACAGCCCTGTTTATTAAGAAGGACTGGAGATGTAGAGACAAGGCTACTGGACTACAGCCCTGTTTATTAAGAAGGACTACAGATGGAGAGACAAGGCTACTGGACTACAGCCCTGTTTATTAAGAAGGACTGGAGATGGAGAGACAAGGCTACTGGACTACAGCCCTGTTTATTAAGAAGGACTGGATATGGAGAGACAAGGCTACTGGACTACAGCCCTGTTTATTAAGAAGAACCAAGATGGAGAGACAAGGCTACTGGACTACAGCCCTGTTTATTAAGAAGGGCTACAGATGGAGAGACAAGGCTACTGGACTACAGCCCTGTTTATTAAGAAGAACCAAGATGGAGAGACAAGGCTACTGGACTACAGCTCTGTTTATTAAGAAGGACTACAGATGGAGAGACAAGGCTACTGGACTACAGCCCTGTTTATTAAGAAGGACTACAGATGGAGAGACAAGGCTACTGGACTACAGCTCTGTTTATTATTAAGGACTGGAGATGGAGAGACAAGGCCACTGGACTACAGCCCTGTTTATTAAGAAGGACTGGAGATGGAGAGACAAGGCCACTGGACTACAGCCCTGTTTATTATTAAGGACTGGAGATGGAGAGACAAGGCCACTGGACTACAGCCCTGTTTATTAAGAAGGACTGGAGATGGAGAGACAAGGCCACTGGACTACAGCCCTGTTTATTATTAAGGACTGGAGATGGAGAGACAAGGCCACTGGACTACAGCCCTGTTTATTAAGAAGGACTGGAGATGGAGAGACAAGGCCACTGGACTACAGCCCTGTTTATTAAGGACTGGAGATGGAGAGACAAGGCTACTGGACTACAGCCCTGTTTATTAAGAAGGACTGGATATGGAGAGACAAGGCTACTGGACTACAGCCCTGTTTATTAAGAAGGACTGGATATGGAGAGACAAGGCTACTGGACTACAGCCCTGTTAATTAAGAAGGACTGGAGATGGAGAGACAAGGCCACTGGACTACAGCCCTGTTTATTAAGAAGGACTGGAGATGGAGAGACAAGGCCACTGGACTACAGCCCTGTTTATTATTAAGGACTGGAGATGGAGAGACAAGGCTACTGGACTACAGCCCTGTTTATTAAGAAGGACTACAGATGGAGAGACAAGGCCACTGGACTACAGCCCTGTTTATTAAGAAGGACTGGAGATGGAGAGACAAGGCTACTGGACTACAGCCCTGTTTATTAAGAAGAACCAGAGATGAAGAGACAAGGCTACTGGACTACAGCCCTGTTTATTAAGAAGGACTGGAGATGGAGAGACAAGGCTACTGGACTACAGCCCTGTTTATTAAGAAGGACTGGATATGGAGAGACAAGGCTACTGGACTACAGCCCTGTTTATTAAGAAGGACTGGAGATGGAGAGACAAGGCTACTGGACTACAGCCCTGTTTATTAAGAAGGACTGGAGATGGAGAGACAAGGCTACTGGACTACAGCCCTGTTTATTAAGAAGGACTGGATATGGAGAGACAAGGCTACTGGACTACAGCCCTGTTTATTAAGAAGGACTACAGATGGAGAGACAAGGCTACTGGACTACAGCCCTGTTTATTAAGAAGGACTGGATATGTAGTCACAAGGCTACTGGACTACAGCCCTGTTTATTAAGAAGGACTGGAGATGGAGAGACAAGGCTACTGGACTACAGCCCTGTTTATTATTAAGGATTGGATATGGAGAGACAAGGCCACTGGACTACAGCCCTGTTTATTAAGAAGGACTGGAGATGGAGAGACAAGGCTACTGGACTACAGCCCTGTTTATTAAGAAGGACTGGATATGGAGAGACAAGGCTACTGGACTACAGCCCTGTTTATTAAGAAGGACTGGAGATGGAGAGACAAGGCTACTGGACTACAGCCCTGTTTATTAAGAAGGACTACAGATGGAGAGACAAGGCTACTGGACTACAGCCCTGTTTATTAAGAAGGACTACAGATGGAGAGACAAGGCTACTGGACTACAGCCCTGTTTATTAAGAAGGACTACAGATGGAGAGACAAGGCTACTGGACTACAGCCCTGTTTATTAAGAAGGACTACAGATGGAGAGACAAGGCTACTGGACTACAGCCCTGTTTATTAAGAAGAACCAGAGATGTAGAGACAAGGCTACTGGACTACAGCCCTGTTTATTAAGAAGAACCAGAGATGTAGAGACAAGGCTACTGGACTACAGCCCTGTTTATTAAGACGGACTGGATATGGAGAGACAAGGCTACTGGACTACAGCCCTGTTTATTAAGAAGGACTGGATATGTAGAGACAAGGCTACTGGACTACAGCCCTGTTTATTAAGAAGAACCAGAGATGTAGAGACAAGGCTACTGGACTACAGCCCTGTTTATTATTAAGGACTGGAGATGGAGAGACAAGGCTACTGGACTACAGCCCTGTTTATTAAGAAGGACTGGATATGGAGAGACAAGGCTACTGGACTACAGCCCTGTTTATTAAGAAGGACTGGATATGGAGAGACAAGGCCACTGGACTACAGCCCTGTTTATTAAGAAGGACTGGAGATGTAGAGACAAGGCTACTGGACTACAGCCCTGTTTATTAAGAAGGACTGGATATGGAGAGACAAGGCTACTGGACTACAGCCCTGTTTATTAAGAAGGACTGGAGATGGAGAGACAAGGCCACTGGACTACAGCCCTGTTTATTAAGAAGGACTGGATATGGAGAGACAAGGCCACTGGACTACAGCCCTGTTTATTAAGAAGGGCTACAGATGGAGAGACAAGGCTACTGGACTACAGCCCTGTTTATTAAGAAGGGCTACAGATGGAGAGACAAGGCTACTGGACTACAGCCCTGTTTATTAAGAAGGACTGGATATGGAGAGACAAGGCTACTGGACTACAGCCCTGTTTATTAAGAAGGACTGGAGATGGAGAGACAAGGCTACTGGACTACAGCCCTGTTTATTAAGAAGGACTGGATATGGAGAGACAAGGCTACTGGACTACAGCCCTGTTTATTAAGAAGGACTGGATATGGAGAGACAAGGCCACTGGACTACAGCCCTGTTTATTAAGAAGGACTGGAGATGTAGAGACAAGGCTACTGGACTACAGCCCTGTTTATTAAGAAGGACTGGAGATGGAGAGACAAGGCTACTGGACTACAGCCCTGTTTATTAAGAAGGACTGGATATGGAGAGACAAGGCTACTGGACTACAGCCCTGTTTATTAAGAAGGGCTACAGATGGAGAGACAAGGCTACTGGACTACAGCCCTGTTTATTAAGAAGAACCAGAGATGGAGAGACAAGGCCACTGGACTACAGCCCTGTTTATTAAGAAGGGCTACAGATGGAGAGACAAGGCTACTGGACTACAGCCCTGTTTATTAAGAAGAACCAGAGATGTAGAGACAAGGCTACTGGACTACAGCCCTGTTTATTAAGAAGGACTGGAGATGGAGAGACAAGGCTACTGGACTACAGCCCTGTTTATTAAGAAGGACTGGATATGGAGAGACAAGGCTACTGGACTACAGCCCTGTTTATTAAGAAGAACCAGAGATGAAGAGACAAGGCTACTGGACTACAGCCCTGTTTATTAAGAAGGACTGGATATGGAGAGACAAGGCTACTGGACTACAGCCCTGTTTATTAAGAAGGACTGGAGATGGAGAGACAAGGCTACTGGACTACAGCCCTGTTTATTAAGAAGGACTGGATATGGAGAGACAAGGCTACTGGACTACAGCCCTGTTTATTAAGAAGAACCAGAGATGAAGAGACAAGGCTACTGGACTACAGCCCTGTTTATTAAGAAGGACTGGATATGGAGAGACAAGGCTACTGGACTACAGCCCTGTTTATTAAGAAGGACTGGATATGGAGAGACAAGGCTACTGGACTACAGCCCTGTTTATTAAGAAGGGCTACAGATGGAGAGACAAGGCTACTGGACTACAGCCCTGTTTATTAAGAAGAACCAGAGATGGAGAGACAAGGCCACTGGACTACAGCCCTGTTTATTAAGAAGGGCTACAGATGGAGAGACAAGGCTACTGGACTACAGCCCTGTTTATTAAGAAGAACCAGAGATGTAGAGACAAGGCTACTGGACTACAGCCCTGTTTATTAAGAAGGACTGGATATGGAGAGACAAGGCTACTGGACTACAGCCCTGTTTATTAAGAAGGACTGGATATGGAGAGACAAGGCTACTGGACTACAGCCCTGTTTATTAAGGACTGGATATGGAGAGACAAGGCTACTGGACTACAGCCCTGTTTATTAAGAAGGACTGGATATGGAGAGACAAGGCCACTGGACTACAGCCCTGTTTATTAAGAAGGGCTGGATATGGAGAGACAAGGCCACTGGACTACAGCCCTGTTAATTAAGAAGGACTGGATATGGAGAGACAAGGCCACTGGACTCCCAGGTAACAGTGCTCATTGAATAGCAATACAGACACACTCCCTGGGTAGAGTCAAGTCATGTAGGACGGTAAGACAAGAGCTGAATGTCAAAACAATTAAATATCTGTACAGGTTAGTGTTATCATTTTGGGCTCCCGAGTGGCGCAGCGGTCTAAGACACTGTATCTCAGTGCTAGAGGCGTCACTACAGACCCTGGTTCGACTTGCTTAGTGAAATAAAGAAATGTGTCTGTGCTGCTGTTGTTAATCTTACCCAGGCAGGTATCCTAGTGGTTAGAGTGTAAGAGTATTAACTGAAAGGTTGCTGGATCGAATCCCCAAACTGACAAGTTGAAAATTGGTCGTCCTGAGCAAGGCAGTTAACCCACAGATGTTGATTAAGGCAGCCCCCCGCACCTCTCTGATTCAGAGGGGTTGTGTTAAATGCAGTGTGCAGCTGACTAGGTATCTCCCTTTCCCATGCAGGACTCAACTGCAAAAGAGATGTTAAACATAGAGAGACACCTGAACAGAGTCACTGCTTCTGTTTTTCAGGGGAAACGAAAATTAAGTTGAAAATGACTGTATCCTTGAAAACGAGAAATATCCACTTCCTGTCGACTCTGCGGGGAGTGATGTAATTGTAAAATGAGTTCTAGAAAGAAAGAAAAAAGTGCGTAGATCCAGCTGCTGGTTCTGGTAGGAACATCTATAGTACACAGTGTAAAAATGGCTAGAAAATACAGAAAGTTATATAAAAATAGTAGGATTGGAGTAAGATTGTGTCCTTGGCCTTTAGTCATCACCATCATTACTGTTAGTCCTACCACTCAGCCTTTAGTCATCACCATCATTACTGTTAGTCCTACCACTCAGCCTTTAGTCATCACCATCATTACTGTTAGTCCTACTACTCAGCCTTAAGTCATCACCATCATTACTGTTAGTCCTACCACTCAGCCTTTAGACATCACCATCATTACTGTTAGTCCTACCACTCAGCCTTTAGTCATCACCATCATTACTGTTAGTCCTACCACTCAGCCTTTAGTCATCACCATCATTACTGTTAGTCCTACTACTCAGCCTTAAGTCATCACCATCATTACTGTTAGTCCTACCACTCAGCCTTTAGTCATCACCATCATTACTGTTAGTCCTACCACTCAGCCTTTAGTCATCACCATCATTACTATTAGTCCTACCACTCAGCTTTTAGTCATCACCATCAATACTATTAGTCCTACCACTCAGCTTTTAGTCATCACCATCATTACTATTAGTCCTACCACTCAGCCTTTAGTCATCACCATCATTACTATTAGTTCTACCACTCAGCCTTTAGTCATCACCATCATTACTATTAGTTCTACCACTCAGCCTTTAGTCATCACCATCATTACTGTTAGTCCTACTACTCAGCCTTTAGTCATCACCATCATTACTGTTAGTCCTACTACTCAGCCTTTAGTCATCACCATCATTACTATTAGTCCTACCACTCAGCCTTTAGTCATCACCATCATTACTATTAGTCCTACTACTCAGCCTTTAGTCATCACCATCATTACTGTTAGTCCTACCACTCAGCCTTTAGTCATCACCATCATTACTGTTAGTCCTACTACTCAGCCTTTAGTCATCACCATCATTACTATTAGTCCTACTACTCAGCCTTTAGTCATCACCATCATTACTATTAGTCCTACCACTCAGCTTTTTCTGTTGCATATTATCAACTATTGTTGTTTATCCAGAAGGATGGGAGTCTCAAATGGAACGCTATTCACCATATATTGCACTACTTTTTACCAGAGCCTATGAGGATGGTCCAAAGTAGTGCACTTTATAGGGAATAGGGTGCCATTTTAGACGCAAGCATAGTGTTTTAATAATGTAATTAAAATGTGCATATGGACAGTAGATCACACTGTAAATAACGAATTGTGCTCCATAAACTTCAAAGTTGGTGTTCCATATCTGAGAGCAGAGGGAGGATTATTTATGTGCTGTATAAAGTGGTAATTGGCTTCTCAAGGTGTGCTGGGCTGGCTAGTGTGTGTCTACAAAGGAGAACTTGGACATGAATATTAATGTTCTCTCTTCTTTTTCTCCCTCTCTATCTCTCTCTCTGTTCTTTTCCACACACACACACACACACACACACACACACACACACACACACACACACACACACACACACACACACACACACACACACACACACACACACACACACACACACACACACACACACATATATAATATATTTGGCTGCAGTCACTCTAAAATGATTCAAAGGGAATGTAATTTAATATTCTCATTCATTTTAAATGGGAGCCCTGTAAAAAGAGAGAGCCCGTGTCTGAAATGACACCCTATTCACTCATCATAGGCCTTGGCAAAAAGCAGTGCACTAAATATGGAATATGGTGCTATTTCAAGTGTCCCTGGCAAATACAGAAAGAGAACTTCTACTGCTACAGGCAAGCGGACAGTGCTTTCCTCCTGATCTGCATTGTATAATCTTTAGAACCACCAAGGCATCTGGTGCTGTAGTCTCAGCTGACTGGCACATAGCCTCTCATCTTGCTACACTCGGCGTCATCAATTTGGTCTCAATAAGTAAACATCATTTATTCATCATTTATTTAATTCTCTAGCTGAACATCTCTGCTCGCAGCATTCCATAGAAGAAGAGGACGACAGATTGTTTTAAAGCAGCAGGGAGTAAATGAAGAGCTGAAACGGCATCCTCTCTCTCTACAGAACCGGAACAACTGCTGCTCCAGAGCACCTCATGAATTGACTCGATATCTCCTGTTATCCTGATATTATTTAGCTTTTATTTTTTTCCCCGATGACTACTTTTGACTTCTCTGATGTGGAAGCGTTTTTGGACTGCCACCCGGACCTCTTTGAGGAGTATGTCGTGCGTAAAGGAAAATGCGATACGGTGAGCAGGTGGTTGAAGGACCAACAGCCGTCCAAAGTCTCCCTTGCCGAGGAAAAGGGTGGCGGAGTGCCCAGGGACCCCCTCTGGCCGATTAACCCTGACGGTCTCCGGCGCCGCTCCTCCCACATGGAGCTCCGACGGAACTTCGCCCGGTCCAAAGCCACCACCGCGCACAGAACCTACGACGAGCACGCCAGTCACAGGGAACACGATGATTCCCAGTCCAGCATGAGACGCCGCGCGTTACTGCGCAAAGCTAGTTCTTTGCCGCCAACAACCGGGCACATTCTGAGCGCCCTTCTCGAATCCAGGGTCAATGTGCCCCAGTACGCTTCCAGTGCCATCGACTACAAATACAAACTGAAGGAAACCAACGAGAGGGAGTTCTTCCTTGAGTTGGTGAAAGATGTCTCCAATGACCTGGACATGACCAACCTGAGTTATAAGATCCTAATCAATGTGTGTATCCTGGTGGATGCGGATAGGTGCTCGCTGTTCCTAGTTGAGGGACCCTCTCACAAGAAAACGCTCGTGTCTAAGTTATTCGACGTGCACCTAGGTACCACTGTGCGACCCTCTTCGAGCACTCTGAACTCTAACGAGGTGCAGGTGCCGTGGGGAAAGGGCATTATCGGATACGTGGCAGAGCATGGGGAGACTGTAAACATACCCAACGCATATGAGGTAAACATTATCAATTTGGAAACATCAGGTTTCCTAAATTAGACCTATCACACTGCAAACCCCAAATGCAAAATTATAATATTTTATTTTGATTCAATGCTATTATTGGGATATATAATCGAAATACCATGACATTAAAATTGTGTGAAACCTCTATGGATACGATCTACACAAAATACTCTGTAATGTCAAAGTGGAAGAAACAAAGGTGAAACGGCAGCCTTTCAGTCTCTCTCTCTCTCCAGAAAAGGGGTGTGTGAATAGTTTCTGAAGGCGCTGTATATCCTTCCCCGATCAGGACACCTCCGTGTTATGCTGTCATTCACACATTATCACCATGACAACAATTGGAGCAAAAAATTATGTGTAATTATTACAATTACATTAACAAAAATACTGCCCATCCACCATCGTTTCCTCCATAGACAGGGATATGAAAACCATGGCCATTTCATTCACGGCAAGACTGCAAGCTCCATCTCACCATCTCCGCAGTCCCATCCACCAGTCGCGCGCTATACATCATTATATTATGGCCATGGGCGCCTGGCGAGGCAGAGGCAACATGTTGACGTTGGTCTCGTGGGACCTGGGCTACTGGCAATAGACAACAGGCTAGCAGGAATAGAGCAGCATCGTGTGATTTTGAGAGATGTTAAGCCCAGTCCTGGAATCCAGTGGACCAATTTATTTTACAATCGTCGTCCCAAATGCCACCCTATTCCCTCCATAGTGCACTACTTTTGAAAATATAGTGCAGGCCCTGGTTAAAAGTAGTGCACTAGTTGGGCAATAGGGTCACATTTGGGATAAACATTTGTATTAGAGCAATAAGGTATGCAGGTAACTGCCAAAATAAAGGAAACACTTGAGTAAATGAGAGATTCATGTATATAGACACCAGGTGTGGTTGCTGAGTTAATTAAGCATTTCACATCCCATCATGCTTAGGGTCATGTATAAAAATGCCCGATTGCCCATTATTTTGGCTACTATGGCTAGAAGAAGATATTTCAGTGACTTTGAAAGAGGGGTCTCAAAGGAGCATAGGGGGTTTAAAGAGATTGTGTGTCCCAGTCACCAAATCTCAACCCAATTGAACACTTATGGGAGATTCTGGAGCGGCGCCTGAGACGGCGTTTTCCACCACTATCAAATTATGGAACTCCAAATTATGGATTTTTTGTGGAAGAATATATATATTTTTAAATAATGTTGTATTGTCACATACACCTGGATAGGTGCAATGAAATGTGTTGCTTTACAGGGTCAGCAATTATTATATTTTTTAAACTAGGCAATTCAGTTAAGAACATATTCTTATTTTCAATGACGGCCTATGAACAGTGGGTTAACTGCCTTGTTCAGAGGCACATCAATAGATTTTTCACCTTGTTGGCTCGGGTATTTGAACCAGCCACCTTTTACTTGCCCAAAGCCCTCCAATAGTTCCAGGTACTGACTCGTGGTGGCCCAACGCCCTCCAATAGTTCCAGGTACTGACTCGTGGTGGCCCAACGCCCTCCAATAGTTCCAGGTACTGACTCGTGGTGGCCCAACGCCCTCCAATAGTTCCAGGTACTGACTCGTGGTGCCCAAAGCCCTCCAATAGTTCCAGGTACTGACTCGTGGAGGCCCAACGCCCTCCAATAGTTCCAGATACTGACTCGTGGTGCCCAAAGCCCTCCAATAGTTCCAGGTACTGACTCGTGGAGGCCCAACGTCCTCCAATAGTTCCAGGTACTGGCTCGTGGAGGCCCAACGCCCTCCAATAGTTCCAGGTACTGGCTCGTGGAGGCCTAAAGCCCTCTAATAGTTCCAGGTACTGGCTCGTGGAGGCCCAACGCCCTCCAATAGTTCCAGGTACTGGCTCGTGGAGGCCTAAAGCCCTCTAATAGTTCCAGGTACTGGCTCGTGGAGGCCCAAAGCCCTCCAATAGTTCCAGGTACTGGCTCGTGGAGGCCCAACGCCCTCCATTAGTTCCAGGTACTGGCTCGTGGAGGCCCAACGCCCTCCATTAGTTCCAGGTACTGACTCGTGGTGGCCCAAAGCCCTATTAAGACACTTTATGTTGGGTTTTCCATTATTTTGGCAGTTACCTGTAGGTCTGGTGCACTGCACATGATTTATATCTCTACTTTGCACATTCTTCCACTGCAAATCTACCATTCCAGTGTTTTACTTGCTATATTGTATTTACTTCGCCACCGTGGTCTTTTTTTTGCCTTTACCTCCCTTATCTCACCTCATTTGCTCAAATTGTATATACTTATTTTTCTACTGTATTATTGACTGTATGTTTGTTTTACTCCATGTGTAACTCTGTGTTGTTGTATGTGTCGAATTGCTTTGCTTTATCTTGGCCAGGTCGCAATTGTAAATGAGAACTTGTTCTCAACTTGCCTACCTGGTTAAATAAAGGTGAAATAAAAATAAATAAAAAAACATAAGAATACCATGTGGCTCTCGCTGCAGTGCTGTAGGCTACATTAACACAGTGCACTGCAGTGCTGTAGGCTACATTAACACAGTGCACTGCAGTGCTGTAGGCTACATTAACACAGTGCACTGCAGTGCTGTAGGCTACATTAACACAGTGCACTGCAGTGCTGTAGGCTACATTAACACAGTGCACTGCAGTGCTGTAGGCTACATTAACACAGTGCACTGCAGTGCTGTAGGCTACATTAACACAGTGCACTGCAGTGCTGTAGGCTACATTAACACAGTGCACTGCAGTGCTGTAGGCTACATTAACACAGTGCACTGCAGTGCTGTAGGCTACATTAACACAGTGCACTGCAGTGCTGTAGGCTACATTAACACAGTGCACTGCAGTGCTGTAGGCTACATTAACACAGTGCACTGCAGTGCTGTAGGCTACATTAACACAGTGCACTGCAGTGCTGTAGGCTACATTAACACAGTGCACTGCAGTGTTTTGACCCATATTAACTAGGCTACAGTTATTCCCTAACCTCCATTCTCTAAAGAATTACTGATATTTCCTGCCATCAAATCTATTCTGTCGGTTCAGATTGATTTTAGGCTGTCTCTGATTTCTGAATTTAAAAAAGATGTGTATATGTGTTTCTATTCATATGTGTGTGTGTGTGTGTGTGTGTGTGTGTGTGTGTGTGTGTGTGTGTGTGTGTGTGTGTGTGTGTGTGTGTGTGTGTGTGTGTGTGTGTGTGTGTGTGTGTGTGTGTGTGTGTGTAGAGTATTTGTGACATTTCATCTCCTATATGTCTCCTCCTGTAGGACCATCGGTTCAGTGACGAGATAGACAAGCTGACCGGCTATAAGACCCAGTCCATCCTGTGTATGACCATCTGTAACAGTGATGGAGAGGTCATCGGGGTTGTGCAGGCCATCAACAAGAACCCAATCGGAACACCTTTTACTGAGGACGACGAGAAGGTCATTCCACAGCACACCTGAGTTCACAATACTATTAGAAATAATTTCAAATCCTTTAGCTGGGCTTGATTGAGCTTGTCTGGCTTCATGGACCAATAGAAGAGTGGTAAAACTAAAGTTCCTGTACAATGAGAATACATGATTGTCATTGACAACAAATCCACTATCTCCACCAATGGGAAATCAGTGTTACTGTCTCAGAATCAAGCTTTTTTTTAAACCTGGAATATACCTTGACCTTATTATTTCACGTACAGGAATATCCAATAAGAACTAACCCCAATACAGATGTTACAGCTGTAGGGCTTTCACTACTAACCCCAATACAGATGTTACAGCTATAGGGCTTTCAATACTAACCCCAATACAGATGTTACAGCTATAGGGCTTTCACTACTAACCCCAATACATATGTTACAGCTGTAGGGCTTTCACTACTAACCCCAATACAGATGTTACAGCTATAGGGCTTTCACTACTAACCCCAATACAGCTGTTACAGCTATAGGGCTTTCACTACTAACCCCAATACAGATGTTACAGCTATAGGGCTTTCACTACTAACCCAAATACAGCTGTTACAGCTATAGGGCTTTCACTACTAACCCCAATACAGCTGTAGGGCTTTCACTACTAACCCCAATACAGATGTTACAGCTATAGGGCTTTCACTACTAACCCCAATACAGATGTTACAGCTGTAGGGCTTTCACCAATGTACATATTTGTTCACATATTGGTCCTGTTCAACCATTTCCTGTGAATTCGTTTTTTCTCTCTTAGTGGCTAGTTGATTTTTGTTTTGACATCCTAAATGGCACCCTATTCCCCAACATGATGCACTACTTTAGACCAGGACTCTATGGGCCCTACGTAGGGAATGGCACCCTATTCCCTACATGGTGCACTACTTTAAACCGGGACTCTATGGGCCCTACGTAGGGAATGGCACCCTATTCCCTACATGGTGCACTACTTTAAACCAGGACTCTATGGGCCCTACGTAGGGAATGGCACCCTATTCCCCAACATGATGCACTACTTTAGACCAGGACTCTATGGGCCCTACGTAGGGAATGGCACCCTATTCCCTACATGGTGCACTACTTTAAACCAGGACTCTATGGGCCCTACGTAGGGAATGGTGTGAGTAAGGAACAGGGAGCCATTTGGGATTAGCCGCGAAGTCCTCCTTAATGCCCACCAGGTGGCAGGATTTAGTTAAACAAGACCGTCAACTCTTTTTCAACACTTTATGCATTAGATATTCAGAAGAGTGATAGATACAGACTAATTTATATGAAGACATGCAATTCTTGGCAACCCGTTGTTAAAATAATTTTCACAGATGTGATGCATGCTATCTGTGATGCATGCTATCTGTGATGCATGCTATTTGTGATGCATGCTATTTGTGATGCATGCTATCTGTGATGCATGCTATCTGTGATGCATGCTATCTGTGATGCATGCTATTTGTGATGCATGCTATTTGTGATGCATGCTATCTGTGATGCATGCTATCTGTGATGCATGCTATTTGTGATGCATGCTATTTGTGATGCATGCTATCTGTGATGCATGCTATCTGTGATGCATGCTATTTGTGATGCATGCTATTTGTGATGCATGCTATCTGTGATGCATGCTATCTGTGATGCATGCTATTTGTGATGCATGCTATCTGTGATGCATGCTATCTGTGATGCATGCTATCTGTGATGCATGCTATTTGGGATACATGCTATTTTCTAATCTGTTTGAACCTAGTCTTTGAGAGAAATGGCAGCACATATCAAAGAGTTGGGTTGAGACGTAGGTTCAGTGTGTGTTGGAAAATAGGTCTAGGCGTTACCCCACGGCTGTCGTTGAACGGCCGACAGTCTGCTTAACAGAAAACCAATTAAAAAAGACTCAATCTTACGTAGGTGACTGTTTGTTGTCTAGCACATTCAGAATACTTACTTAATACCTGAGTCATTCATTTACTAAATCAATACTCCATTAAGAGGAAAGCAGCCAGGTGTGTTAATAGACGTTGAAGAAAAGAAGAACGTTATCAATGGTAAACTAGCCACCAAAACACACGCATGCACACACGCATACACACACGCATATACACACGCATACACACACGCATACACACACGCACGCACACACGCACGCACACACACATACACACACGCATACACACACGCATACACACACGCATACACACACGCATACACACACATACACACACGCATACACACACGCATACACACACGCATACACACACATACACACACGCATACACACACGCATACACACACGCATACACACACGCATACACACACGCACGCACACACGCACGCACACACACATACACACACGCATACACACACGCATACACACACATACACACACGCATACACACACGCATACACACACGCATACACACACGCATACACACACGCATGCACACACGCATACACACACGTACACACACGCATACACACACGCATGCACACACGCATACACACACGCATACACACACGCATGCACACACGCATACACACACATATACACACACGCATGCACACATGCGTACACACACATACACACACGCATACACACACACATACACACACGCATACACACACGCATGCACACACGCATACACACATATACACACACGCATACACACACGCATACACACACGCATGCACACACGCATACACACACATATACACACACGCATGCACACACATATACACACACGCATACACACACGCATGCACACACGCATACACACACGCATACACACATGCATACACACACATACACACACGCATACACACACACATACACACACGCATACACACACGCATGCACACACGCATACACACACGCATACACACACGCATGCACACACGCATACACACACATACACACACGCATACACACACGCATGCACACACGCATACACACACGCATACACACACGCATGCACACACGCATACACACACGCATACACACATGCATACACACACGCACGCATGCACAGATACGCATACACACACGCATACACACACGCATGCACACACGCATACACACACACATACACACACGCATACACACACGCATGCACACACGCATACACACACGCATACACACACGCATACACACACGCATGCACACACGCATACACACACGCATACACACACGCATGCACACACGCATGCACACACACATACACACACGCATACACACACGCATGCACACACGTATACACACACGCATACACACACGCACGCATGCACAGATACGCATACACACACGCATACACACACGCATGCACACACGCATGCACACACGCATACACACACGCATACACACACACATACACACGCATGCACACACGTATACACACACGCATACACACACACATGCACACACGCATACACACACGCATACACACACACATACACACACGCATGCACACACGCATACACACACGCATACACACACACATACACACGCATGCACACACGCATACACACACGCATACACACACACATACACACGCATACACACACGCATGCACACACGCATACACACACGCATACACACACGCATGCACACACACATACACACGCATGCACACACGTATACACACACGCATACACACACGCACGCATGCACAGATACGCATACACATACGCATACACACACGCATGCACACACGCATACACACACGCATACACACACGCATACACACACACGCATACACACACGCATACACACACGCATACACACACGCACGCATGCACAGATACGCATACACACACGCATACACACACGCATGCACAGATACGCATACACACACGCATGCACACACGCATACACACACGCATGCACACACGCATACACACACGCATACACAGATACGCTTGACGGCCCAAAAAAGTTCGTTAAATCCCACTGATGGATTTTGTGACTCGGCTGTTTAGAAGGAACACAGTAAAGTTGAGATCAGACTCCAACCACTGAATTATAGATGTTGTTTTTCCTGTTTATCATTTAGCCTCAGAACTATAACTATTTCTATCTTCTCCTCTGCTTTCCCCCCATCAGGTGCTGCAGATGTATCTACCGTTCTGCGGAATATCCATCTCCAATGCCAAGTTGTTTTCAGAGTCTCGGAAGGAGTACGAGAGGAGCAGAGTGAGTTGGCTCACATACTCTTAGAAAAAGGGTTCCAAAAGGGTTCTCTGGCTGCCCTCATAGGATAACCCTTTTGGGTTCCATGTATAACTCTCT
This sequence comes from Salvelinus namaycush, assembly GCF_016432855.1. Classification (NCBI taxonomy): domain Eukaryota; kingdom Metazoa; phylum Chordata; class Actinopteri; order Salmoniformes; family Salmonidae; genus Salvelinus; species Salvelinus namaycush. The sequence goes on from NC_052343.1 coordinate 27,772,563, forward strand.
GTGGAAAGGGTTCTAACATGTTCTCCTATGGGACAGCCAAAGAACCCATTTAGATTCTACATAGCACCTTTTTTTTCTAAGAGTGGATAGCCTGTCTGTCTCTCACATAGCCTGTGTCTCTCACATAGCCTGTCTGTCTCTCACATAGCCTGTCTGTCTCTCACATAGCCTGTCTGTCTCTCAATTTATGTTGATTTAGACTTCCAACCATGAACAAGATGATTAGTACTGATTATGTAAGCCATCATTTAGATGCCTTATTGCATTTAAAGGGACAAACAGTTTACTGTATCCATTGAATCTACTGTTCACAACAACACATGGGAAAACACGTTGTCTTACAACAATCACACGCTAAACTGTTTACCCTCTGAGGAGTTGTACACTACACCGTTCTCCAGACTCTCTCTCTCTTTCTCTCTCTCTCTCCATTTCTTAGACAAATAGAGAGAGTGGTCAGTGTTGTTGTTGTGCTCCTCCAGGCTCTGCTAGAGGTGGTGAATGACCTGTTTGAGGAACAGACAGACCTGGAGAAGATAGTGAGGAAGATCATGCAGAGAGCTGTGACCCTGCTGCAGTGTGAACGCTGCTCTGTGTTGCTGTTGGAGGACATACACTCACCTGTGAGACTGACCTCTCCCCTCTTCTCCTCTGCTTCCCTCTCCCCGGCTCCTCTCCCCTCTTCTCCTCTGCTTCCCTCTCCCCGGCTCCTCTCCGCTCTTCTCCTCTGGCCTCTCCCCTCTTCTCCTCTGCTTCCCTCTCCCTGGCTCCTCTCCGCTCTTCTCCTCTGGCCTCTCCCCTCTTCTCCTCTGCTTCCCTCTCCCCGGCTCCTCTCCCCTCTTCTCCTCTGGCCTCTCCCGTCTTCTCCTCTGCTTCCCTCTCCCTGGCTCCTCTCCCCGCTTCTCCTCTGCTTCCCTCTCCCCGGCTCCTCTCCCCTCTTCTCCTCTGCTTCCCTCTCCCCGGCTCCTCTCCTCCCCCCTCTGCTTTCTTCTCCCTATCTCCTCTCCCCCTCCTTCTCTCATTTCTCTCTTTCTCTCCTCTCCTCTGCCATGAATGTGTCGTAAACATTAAACTCACTTGTGAGACCTCAGCTCTTCTCTCCTTTATTTTCTTAATTTCTCTTTCCTTCTGTTTTCCCTCTCCAATACTTCCCTATCCAATACTTCCCTCTCCAATACTTCCCTATCCAATACTTCCCTCTCCAATACTTCCCTCTCCAATACTTCCTTCTCCAATACTTCCCTATCCAATACTTCCCTCTCCAATACTTCCCTATCCAATACTTCCCTCTCCAATACTTCCCTCTCCAATACTTCCCTATCCAATACTTCCTTCTCCAATACTTCCCTCTCCAATACTTCCCTCTCCAATACTTCCCTCTCCAATACTTCCTTCTCCAATACTTCCCTCTCCAATACTTCCCTATCCAATACTTCCTTCTCCAATACTTCCCTCTCCAATACTTCCCTCTCCAATACTTCCCTCTCCAATACTTCCCTATCCAATACTTCCCTCTCCAATACTTCCCTATCCAATACTTCGCTCTCCAATTCACCCTCTCTCCAATTCTCCCCTCTCTCCAATTCTCCCCTCTCTCCCATTCTCCCCTCTCTCCAATTCTTCCTTCTCCAATTCTTCCTTCTCCAATTCTTCCTTCTCCAATTCCCCTCTCTCCAATTCTCCCCTCTCCAATTCCCCCCTCTCCAATTCCCCTCTCTCCAATTCTCCCCTCTCCAATTCCCCCCTCTCCAATTCCCCCCTCTCCAATTCTCCCCTCTCCAATTCTCCCCTTTCCGATTTTCCCCTCTCTAATTCTTCCCCCTCCAATTGTGTGTATTTTATGCAGGTGGTAAAGTTCTCAAAGACCTTTGAGCTCATGTCTCCCCTGTGCAACATGGACCGTGACATCAGGTGAAGTCTTCACTGCTTGGGAGAAGATATTTTAATAATTATACATAACAATTGATAGGAAGGACTGACATCTGCCTGTATCGCCAATCCATGTATTTGGCATTTCTGAGAGTGTGTCTCTTTGACAAAGTCAGCATGGAGAAGCTGTCCTGCTCTGATTGGCTGATCAATAACAGCATTGCTGAGCTGGTGGCGTCCACAGGACTGCCTGTCAACATCAGCGACGTCTGTCAGGACCCCCGCTTTGATGCTGAGGTGTGGCACCAATCACTCACAATCAAAACACGCAAATACACACACACACACACACACATTTGGACACACACACGCACACGCACACGCAGGCACGCACGTACAGATGTAGGATCTTAATTTGAGCCAGTTTACTACAGCAGGAAAATAATCCTGCAGAAACAGGAAATGTGAATTATTATGTTGATTATGATTCATGCAAATGTTTTGTAGGTGTTGATACATTTTTTGTTCCTGACAATCCTGACATGTTAAAGTGGAAATTACAAACTTTTTTAAAACCTTGAATAGACTGCAGGTTTGCATTTCCTTCTGTGCAGGAACATTCTCAGCAACAAAAGAGTGATTCAATTAAGAGCCTACGTCTGTATGCGCACACACGCACACACACACCACACACACACACACACACACACACAGATGCGTGGGCATGCACACACAGTAACATTCCACTCCGTACTCCCCAGGCAGATCAAGCCTCAGGATTCCACATCAGATCAGTACTGTGTGTCCCCATCTGGAACCGGACTCATCAGATAATAGGTGGGTTCACCAGTCTGTTCAGCCTTCCACTGTCACTTGAAAACCACTCTGTCTTTTCATCTTTCTGCTATTCCACCTGTTCAATGATTACAAATATTGATGTATTTTCTGTACTGTTCTAAGGGGTTGCCCAGATTCTAAATCGCCTGGACAGGAGGACGTTCAATGATGCAGATCAAAGACTGTTTGAGGCAAGCTCCCTCTCCACTGAGGTTCTATCTATATATCTATGATGAGACAGTGGGTTGAGCAGGTTCTATCTATATCTATATATGTATGATGAGAGTGGATTGAGCAGGTTCTATCTATCTATATCTATATATGTATGATGAGACAGTGGGTTGAGCAGGTTCTATCTATATCTATATATGTATGATGAGAGTGGATTGAGCAGGTTCTATCTATCTATATCTATATATGTATGATGACACAGTGGATTGAGAAGGTTCTATCTATCTATATCTATATATTTATGATGACACAGTGGATTGAGCAGGTTCTATCTATCTATATCTATATATGTATGATGAGACAGTGGATTGAGCAGGTTCTATCTATATCTATATATGTATGAAGAGACAGTGGATTGAGCAGGTTCTATCTATCTATATCTATATATCTATGATGACACAGTGGATTGAGCAGGTTCTATCTATCTATATCTATATATGTATGATGACACAATGGATTGAGCAGTCAGATGGAACAAAGTAAATAGACATTTCAATGTCATAGATTTAGCCGGTGGTAACTTGTGGAATAGACACTGGCTGGAATGCGGTTTTAACCAATCAGCATTCAGGATTAGACCCACCTGTTGTATAATAGATATTATAAACTGGGTGGTTCGAGCCCTAAATGCTGATTGGCTGACAGCCATGCAATATCAGACCATATACCATGGGTATGACAAAATATTTATTTTTACTGCTCAAATTGCATTGGCAACCAGTTTATAATAGCAATAAGACGCCTCTGTGGTTTGTGATATATGGCCAATATACCACGTCTAAGGGCTGTATCCAGGCACTCTGCGATGTGTCATATTTAAGAACAGCCCTTAGCCGTGGTATATTGGCCATATACCACACGCCCTCATGCCTTATTGCTTAATTAGAAAGCTGTTTTATTGGTTGAAACGTTTTTCTACCCTGTCTCCATACAGGCCTTTGTGATATTCTGTGGGCTGGGGATCAACAACACCATGATGTACAACCAAGTGAAGAAGACCTGGGCCAAGCAGTCTGTGGCCCTGGATGTGAGCATTGATAGGTTGCGTCCCAAATGGTCAAAAGTAGTGCACCATAAGGGGCTTAGGGTGCAATTTGGGAATGAACCATGTACTCTTCTCCCTTCACTCGCTAGGCATTGAGGATTTCTTTTATAAATGTGCCTTTCGTGAACTAACATTCGCACTTGACTTTCCCCCCTACTAGCTCTGACTTTACTGATAGCTATTCTACTGAGAAAAAATGTACTTACTATGACTGAGACATGTGGTTGTCTCACATAGCTATCTGTAGATGAATGTACTTACTATGACTGAGACATGTGGTTGTCTCACCTAGCTATCTGTAGATGAATGTACTTACTATGACTGAGACATGTGGTTGTCTCACCTAGCTATCTGTAGATGAATGTACTTACTATGACTGAGACATGTGGTTGTCTCACCTAGCTATCTGTAGATTAATGTACTTACTATGACTGAAACATGTGGTTGTCTCACCTAGCTATCTGTAGATGAATGTACTTACTATGACTGAGACATGTGGTTGTCTCACCTAGCTATCTGTAGATGAATGTACTTACTATGACTGAGACATGTGGTTGTCTCACCTAGCTATCTGTAGATGAATGTACGTACTATGACTGAGACATGTGGTTCTCACCTAGCTATCTGTAGATGAATGTACTTACTATGACTGAGACATGTGGTTGTCTCACCTAGCTATCTGAAGATGAATGTACTTACTATGACTGAGACATGTGGTTGTCTCACATAGCTATCTGTAGATGAATGTACTTACTATGACTGAGACATGTGGTTGTCTCACATAGCTATCTGTAGATGAATGTACTTACTATGACTGAGACATGTGGTTGTCTCACATAGCTATCTGTAGATGAATGTACTTACTATGACTGATACATGTGGTTGTCTCACCTAGCTATCTGTAGATGAATGTACTTACTATGACTGAGACATGTGGTTGTCTCACCTAGCTATCTGTAGATGAATGTACTTACTATGACTGAGACATGTGGTTGTCTCACCTAGCTATCTGAAGATGAATGTACTTACTATGACTGAGACATGTGGTTGTCTCACCTAGCTATCTTAAGATGAATGTACTTACTATGACAGAGACATGTGGTTGTCTCACCTAGCTATCTTAAGATGAATGTACTTACTATGACAGAGATATGTGGTTGTCTCACCTAGCTATCTTAAGATGAATGTACTTACTATGACAGAGATATGTGGTTGTCTCACCTAGCTATCTTAAGATGAATGTACTTACTATGACTGAGATATGTGGTTGTCTCACCTAGCTATCTGTAGATGAATGTACTTACTATGACTGAGATATGTGGTTGTCTCACCTAGCTATCTTAAGATGAATGCACTAACTGTAAGTTGCTCTAGATAAGAGCATCTGGTAAATGACTGAAATGTGAATGTAAAATGAAAATGTTAGCTAGCCAGTCTAGTTGCTGGGCTTTGTGCTCCACTGTCTGTCTGTCTGTCTGTCTGAATGTATGGTCCTCAGAATGCTTTATGAAACAGCGGAGGTAATGTGGTTGAAACACATATCAGACTTGATGAGAGGCGATATACTAGTATATTATGTTATGTATTCAATATATACTCGTATATTATATTTACTATATACTAGTATATTATATATACTAGCATATTATATTATATATATACTAGTATATTATGTTATGTATACACTTCATACTAGTATATTATATTGCTATATACTAGTATATTATGTATACACTATATACTAGTATATTATATTACATACTACTATATTATGTTATGTATTCAATATATACTAGTATATTATATTTACTATATACTAGTATATTATATATACTAGCATATTATATTATATATATACTCGTATATTATGTTATGTATATACTTCATACTAGTATATTATATTGCTATATATATACATATTATGTATACACTATATACTAGTATATTATATTACATCCACTATATATATATATATATATATATATATATATATATATATATATATATATATATATATTATATATACTTTATACTAATATATTGCATTTTATATATTATATACTAGTATATTATATTATATATACTATATACTGGTATATTATGTATACTAGTATATTGTATTATATATACTATATATTGGTATATTAAATTATATATACCATATACTATATATACTAGTATATTATATTAAATATACTATATATTGATATATTATATATACTATATGCTAGTATATTTTTACTCCTGACATTTTTTGCAGTGTGCAATATTTTTTGGACAGCATCCCCTCTTTGAAAACAGTGAAAATAACTGAAATATTTATGGTGGGAGAGCAGAACCCTGCTGAATATTAATGTGGAGGATCGGCTCGGGCAGCAGAGGATAATACTGTAAAAATGCAGTCATGAGTAGTGTGAACAAGACAATATTGCGTCTATGGGTTCATCCCAAATGGCACCCTATTCCCTATATAGTGCACTACTTTGTGCCAGATCCCATATCATCATGCATGTCCCACACCCACCTGCAGGGGGCCAGAGAGGTTCATGAGGAGAGAGAGAGAGAAATATAAAGAGAGAGAGAGAGATATAAAGAGATATAAAGAGAGAGAGAGATATATATAAAGAGAGAGATATATATATATAAAGAGAGAGAGAGATATAAAGAGAGAGAGAGCTATAAAGAGAGAGCGATATAAAGAGAGAGATATAAAGAGAGAGAGAGAGAGATAAAGAGAGAGATAGAAAGAGAGAGAGAGATAAAGAGAGAGATATAAAAAGAGAGATATATAAAGAGATATAAAGAGAGAGAGAGAGAGAGAGAGAGAGAGAGAGAGAGAGAGAGAGAGAGAGTCAATGAGGATGTTTTCTCCTCCCTCAGATGCTGTCCTACCACGCCACATGCTCCAAGGTAGAGGTGGACAGACTTAAGGTATGTCTGAGAATTACATTACATGTAGAAGAAATAGAAGAATAACAACAACAAAATCTACAAGATAATAGTCAAAACAGGTGTCCATGTAGAAGTCACCTGGTTACTTTCCCAGGGGTGTATTCACTAGGAACCAAACAGAAGAAAACGGAATGAAACAGGGAGGAATCTACCTGAATTTGTCCAATAGAAACGTTCATTTTCGTTGCAAAACGTTTTGTTACGTCAGACTAATGAGTACACCCCAGGACTATCATGAAGAGGGACTGGTGAGGTGTGGAGGTGAGGGTCGGAGGACCTATCATAAAGAGGGACTGGAGGGACTGGTGAGGGGTGGAGGTGGAGGTGGGGGTTGGAGGACCTGAGGCTTTGAGTTTGTTATTTCCTGTTCACCTACTAGGACGCTCAATATTCACCCTCACATTCTACTCCCTCAGGCTGCTAAGATCCCTTTGAGCAGTGAGCTGGGCATCGAAGAGTTCCACTTCAACGATTTCTCATTGGACAACGACGCCATGATCACTGCCTCCCTCCGGATGTTTCTGGAACTCGGAGCCGTCCAGAAGTTTAAGATTGACTATGACGTGAGTGAGGTCAACAATGAGGGAGAATGGAGAGGCTTTCTTATTTCTCTCCAGGGTTGCAAAATTCCAGCAACTTTTCCAAAATCCCTAGTTTTCCAGAAATCGTGGTTGGATTATAGCAGATTTCCTGGTTATTCTGTCCTGATTCCGGGAATCTTCCAACTGGGGTTTCTGTAAAACCTGGGAATTTTGGGAGTACCAGAATTTTGCAACCCTGTTTATCTTGTTTTTGAAGAACTTTCTTGGTGACATGTTACAGTAACACCTGACATGAACAACAGCAAAACAAACATTCATTCCTTCTGACTGTCCTCCTCCCTCTCAGGTCCTGTGTCGCTGGCTGTTGACGGTGAGGAAGAACTATCGCACGGTGGCGTACCATAACTGGAGGCATGCCTTCAACGTGTGCCAGTGCATGTTCCTCATGATCACAGTGAGTCAACGCAACAAAACATGCTCTATGGACACATTTAGAAAAGAGGGTTCCTCAAGGGTTATTTGGTAAGGCTGATGGTTCTATGTGGAACCGAACCATAATGAGTCGTTCAGAAAAGGGTTCTTTCATCTTTTAGTGATAATAAAAATGTAGGGGCGTGGTTTGCTCAAATCTTTTTGTGCAGCCGTGAGTGAGAGTGACATTCCAGTTTATTGTGTGATATCATTACATGTCAGATTTGAATATGGCCAGTACAATGTCTTGTAAAAGACTCACGTAAGACCTTGTGTCTGTTGAGAACTGTTTGCTGAGTCAGACGATCTCAATCCTCTCCTCAGGAACCCCAGCCCTTCCAGAGCTGCCAGTTAACACAAGAATGACACCTGTGGAGTTTTAACAACATAATATGACTAACCAGAATAAAACACAGTGTATGGTTCTTCAAAAGGTTATTTGTAGAACCTTTGAGATTGACAAAGATTCTTTAAAAGAACCATTCTCCATAAAGATTCTTTAAAAGAACCATTCTCCATAAAGATTCTTTAAAGAACCATTCTCCATAAAGATTCTTTAAAAGAACCATTCTCCATAAAGATTCTTTAAAGAACCATTCTCCATAAAGATTCTTTAAAGAACCATTCTCCATAAAGATTCTTTAAAGAACCATTCTCTATAAAGATACTTTAAAAGAACCATTCTCCATAAAGATTCTTTAAAGAACCATTCTCCATAAAGATTCTTTAAAGAACCATTCTCCATAAAGATTCTTTAAAGAACCATTCTCCATAAAGATTCTTTAAAAGAACCATTCTCCATAAAGATTATTTAAAGAACCATTCTCCATAAAGATTATTTAAAGAACCATTCTCCATAAAGATTATTTAAAGAACCATTCTCCATAAAGGTTCTATAAAGAACCATTCTCCATAAAGGTTCTATAAAGAACCATTAAAAAGCGTTCTCAATAGCAACGAAAAGGGTTGTAAGCATAGCGGAACCTTTTTGGTGCTACTGTATATAGAACCATATTTGAATGGTTCTTTGTAGAACCTTAGGAAAGGGTTCTCTACAGCACTGTAAAAGTTCCATTTAAAACCTTTATAGAACCTTCAAAAAAGGGTTCTACAGTGCCTTCATCAAGAATCCACACCCCTTGACTTTTTCCACATTTTGTTGTGTTACAGCCTGAATTAAAACATTTATTAAATTGAGATTTTGTGTCACTTGCCTACACACAAAACCCCATAATGTCAATGTGGAATTATGTTTTTTGAAACTTTTGAAATTAATAAAACATTTAAGTCTGAAATGCCTTGAGTCAATCAACCCCTTTGTCATGGCAAACTGTTTTGTTCACATTGTTCCTCAATTTGTTTCTCCACCAAGGCAATTAAAGTAAAGATTAACCAATTACAATGGTTCTGTCCCAAATTACCTATTTTGTTCCCCACTTTTGACCAGGGACGGGACAAGGGTAGTGCACTATATAGTGAATAGAGTGCCATTTGGGACACAAGTAATGTCTTGGACAGTTTCCGTACTTCCGTTACCTCTGTGTCCGCAGACGGCTGGTTTCCAGGATGTTCTGTCGGATGCAGAGACCCTGGCGTTGATGGTGGGTTGTCTCTGCCATGACTTAGACCACCGTGGCACCAACAACGCCTTCCAGGCCAAGTGAGTCACCTCGGCTGAGCCCCAAAGAGAAATAAGGAAAACGAAGGAAAATAAAGAAAAATTAGGAAGATATTAGTCTGATCAGTCAGTCAGTCTGCACGTCCGTCCGTCCGTCCGTCCGCCTGTCCGTCCATCTTCTCTGTTAATCAATCAATCAGTCAATTGGTGCAGTCAGTTGAATGTCCCTCCTGTGCTGCTTCCTACAGGACTGGCTCTGCTCTGGCCCTGCTCTATGGGACATCAGCCACTCTGGAGCATCATCACTTCAACCATGCAGTCATGATCCTACAGAGTGAGGTGACCTTGGCTACCATCACCTTTACTTAACAGCTTCCATTTATTACCTGAAAATATATCTTTTTCAACAGGGTCATAAAATCTTAATATATATTTTGCTCATGTCTTCCATCAGGGTCATAGATTCTTAATATTAATATGTATTTTTGTCATGTCTTCCAACATGGTTATAATATCACAATATGTATTTTTGTCATGTCTTCCAACAGGGTCATAATATCACAATATGTATTTCTGTCATGTCTTCCATAATATCACAATATGTATTTCTGTCATGTCTTCCAACGGGGTCATAATATCACAATATGTATTTCTGTCATGTCTTCCAACAGGGTCATAATATCACAATATGTATTTCTGTCATGTCTTCCAACAGGGTCATAATATCTTTGCCAACCTGTGTTCCAAAGAGTACAGTAGTATGATGCAGCTGCTGAAACAGGCCATCCTCTCCACTGACCTCACCCTGCACTTCCAGTAAGTCTTCCAACTTCCACATACAGTTGTAGAAGAGATACTTGATAACATAAACAGACCGGTACTCAGGCTGCCTCCCATCTGCTTTGCCATTGAACCTGCCTCCTTTTCCTTGTATCCGTTTTGTGACTCTATCTGTGCTCCTAAACAGGCGAAGGAGCAAGTTCTTTGACCGTGTTCTGTCTGGAGAGTTCAGCTGGACAGACGAGGCTCACAGAGAACTTCTCAGGTCCTTCCATCTTTCTTACTTGTCTATTGAACCATGATCAACAACCTCCTTATGTGGAGACTTGGTTTGGTTCTGAACAACCTCTGACCCCTGTCATCACCAGGTCTATGCTAATGACAGCATGTGACTTGGGTGCAGTGACCCGCCCCTGGGAGATCTCCAAACAGGTGAAACGTTACAAAACTTCTTCCTGTGTCACAAATGGCACCCTAATCATTGTACAGTGTACCAGTTTTGACTAGGGTCCATAGGATCATCATTGACATCATTGACATCACTTTGAAATCCCCCTACAGGTGGCGGAGTTGGTGACCAGTGAGTTTTTCGAGCAAGGTGACAGGGAGAGGTCTGAGCTCAAGTTAACTCCAGCGGTAAGCAGTATACAGTACTACTGTAACACCTCCCTTCAAACTACACTTCCCTTCAAACTACACTTCCCTTCAAACTACACTTCCCTTCAAACTACACTTCCTGTTAAACTAGACTTCATTGTACAACTTCCCTTCCAACTACCCCTCCCTTCAAAATAAACTTCCCTTCACTACACTTCTCTTCAATGTCAGATCATCAACTTTGATATTACCGCTCCATCCACTACGACCTTGATTCACTTGAGTCCAAACTCCATTAATGCACATTTCGTCTGCACAGCATTTAGGAAGTCGACTTTTATCTTTCCTTCTGCTGAGCTTCAGTATCTTTCTAACACCCTCTGGGTTCCCAAAACTTAGCCTTGATGTAGGGAGTTCTTTCTTTTGATATTCAACTGTTGGGATGAAATGACTAAAGTTAGTTAAGTGATTAGGAGTGCCTTTCATAGTGTAACAGCAGTTTCTCTTCCTGACCCCGCCCCCGTCTCTCTCTTCAGGCCATCTTTGACCGTAATCGTAAAGACGAGCTGCCCGCCCTGCAGTTGGAGTGGATAGATGGGATCTGTAAGCCCCTCTACCAGGTAACGGCCTCACCTGTTCTAAACCCACCTCGTCTGTTTATTACTGACACACCAAGTTAAAGGAGAAATCCAACGCAATAAAATCTATGTACAGTACTTTTGTTTAGTCCAGACCTGTATGTTTTCACAGTATGATGTCTTCTGAAATGTCTTCATTTCATCCCTTTGTTCAGTCATCCTGCATGAAATGAGCCTATGTCTGTCTATGATACAGCCTCTTCTAAGTCAGTCTCCCACACTGCCGTACCCTCTAGGCTCTGATGAAGCTAAACGTGAAGCTGAAGCCTATGGTTGATGGGATAGCAGCCAACCGCATGAAGTGGAAGGAGCTGGGCTCGTCCTATCAGCAGCACACACACAGAACCGCAGAGACCAATCAGAGTCCTGACTCCAGTCAGAACTCGCAACTAGAGTTTGGGTCAAATTCAGTATTTGATCAGACTCCAGTTCTCACTACAGAATCTAATGGTCATTCAGAGTTTGGGTCACATTCAGTATTTGATCAGACGTCAGTTCTCACTACAGAGTCTAGTGGTCATTCAGAGTTTGGGTCACATTCAGTATTTGATCAGACGTCAGTTCTCACTACAGAATCTAATGGTCATTCAGAGTTTGGGTCACATTCAGTATTTGATCAGACGTCAGTTCTCACTACTGAGTCTAGTGGTCATCTGGGGTCAGATGGAAGTATAGGGTCTGGTCAGCTGTCTCAGGGGCAGGGGGCTGAGGTTTGAAGAGAGAGGGAAGGGGAGAGAGAAGGAGGGAGGAGAGAGGGAGGGGGGATTAGGAGATAGAGAGGGGGGGAATTAGGAGAAATGGGAGGGGGAAAAAGAAGGAGGGAGGGGGAATTAGGAGATAGGGAGGGGGAGAGAGAAGGAGGGAGGAGAGAGGGAGGGGGAATTAGGAGATAGGGAGGGAGAGAGAGGAGGGGGAGAGAGGGGGGGTAATTAGGAGAGGGGGGGTAGGAGAAATGGGAGGGGGAGAGAGAAGGAGGGAGAGAGGGAGGGGGAGAGAGAGGAGGGAGGAGAGAGAAGGAGAGAGGGAGGGGGAATTAGGAGATAGGGAGGGGGAGAGAGGAGGGAGGAAAGAGGGAGGGGGAATTAGGAGAGAGGGAGGGGGAGAGAGGAGTTGGGGAGGATGTGTGGTACTGTAGTGTCTGTACCTCAACCTGATCTAGTTGGGGTATTGAAAAGGTCAGTTTTTTACACTTTGTTTCCACCTTGTAGGACACTTCAGTGGATTACGTGTTGATCTTTATGGCATTGTAATTACAAGAACATTGTGTGAAACATCCATTCATGTTAGATTCATGCTCACACCTGCGTTGCACTGCTCTTGTGAAATGTAGTAATGCTGTCCACGTGATAAACCTACTGTTTGTTAAAGCTTGTGCATCCATGGACCGGCTTTGAAACCAAAGATGTCCAGTAACCAATGTGTTATGCCTTCATGTACAATAAATCACTGTGATCTCTCTCTTTCCCTCTCTGTATCTACCCCCCGCCCTCTCTCTCTTTCCCTCTCTGTATCTCTCTCTGTATCTACCCCCCGCCCTCTCTCTCTTTCCCTCTCTGTATCTACCCCCCGCCCTCTCTCTGTATCTACCCCCCGCCCTCTCTCTCTTTCCCTCTCTGTATCTCTCTCTGTATCTACCCCCCGCCCTCTCTCTGTATCTACCCCCCGCCCTCTCTCTCTTTCCCCCTCTGTATCTCTCTCTGTATCTACCCCCCGCCCTCTCTATGTATCTACCCCCCGCCCTCTCTCTCTTTCCCTCTCTGTATCTCTCTCTGTATCTACCCCCCGCCCTCTCTCTGTATCTACCCCCCGCCCTCTCTCTCTTTCCCCCTCTGTATCTCTCTCTGTATCTACCCCCCGCCCTCTCTATGTATCTACCCCACGCCCTCTCTCTCTTTCCCTCTCTGTATCTACCCCCCGCCCTCTCTCTGTATCTACCCCCCGCCCTCTCTCTCTTTCCCTTTCTGTATCTCTCTCTGTATCTACCCCCCGCCCTCTCTATGTATCTACCCCCCGCCCTCTCTCTCCGCCCTCTCTCTCTTTCCCTCTCTGTATCTCCCTCTGTATCTACCCCCCGCCCTCTCTCTGTATCTACCCCCCGCCCTCTCTCTCTTTCCCTCTCTGTATCTCTCTCTGTATCTACCCCCCGCCCTCTCTCTCTTTCCCTCTCTGTATCTCTCTCTGTATCTACAACCGCCCTCTCTATTTCTGTCTCCCTCTATCTATCCTATCGTTCTCCTTAATGAATGTAGACCGGAGCATAATCTTGTTCCTGAATGTTTATGTCAGCTACTTGAGTAGCTGACATGTCTATGTCTGTGTCCCAAATGGCACCCTATACAGAGTATAGTGTGGGACTTTTGAGCTGGTCTAAACTAGTGCACTATATAGGGAATAGAGTACCATTTGTGATGTAGCCTATGGCCAACCTTTTGGTTGCATGCGTTTATTGTACATGCTAGTGTACTCAGCCTGTGGCTGAACATTTGCTCTGTTCAATGTGTACATGCATGATATCAATACTGGGTGTGTACACTATATGTGTATGCATTTATTTGTCAAATGTATCTGTAAAGTTGAAGTATGCTGTGGTTTCTGCAATGCAAATGAATCTGTAGAGTTGAAGTATGCTGAGGTTTCTACAAACCAAATGTATCTGTAGAGTTTAAGTATGCTGAGGTTTCTACAATCCAAATATATCTGTAGAGTTGAAGTATGCTGAGGTTTCTACAATCCAAATGTATCTGTAGAGTTGAAGTATGCTGAGGTTTCTACAATCCAAATGTATCTGTAGAGTTGAAGTATGCTGAGGTTTCTACAATCCAAATGTATCTGTAGAGTTGAAGTATGCTGAGGTTTCTACAATCCAAATGTATCTGTAGAGTTGACGTATGCTGAGGTTTCTACAATCCAAATTGGACAGCATGCCGATATGTTTGGACACGGTCGTTCTGTTGTTGACACTGGATATTGTGTTGATCATTTATTTTTGATGTTCCTGAAACCCTCTTTACTCCAAAGTAGTTTTATTCACTGATGAGAGGAGGGAGATAGTAGGGAGATATGTACTGGTGGCGGTGCACTATTGAAAGTGTTACTAGACGTACAGACTCAGTTTCCTATTTCTCAACTCCGTATCAGAGTTCAAACGTCCAATATTTTCATATATTATAGTTAAATAAAGGTTCAATATATATATATATATATACAGTGGGGAGAACAAGTATTTGATACACTGCCAATTTTGCAGGTTTTCCTACTTACAAAGCATGTAGAGGTCTGTAATTTTTATCATAGGTACACTTCAACTGTGAGAGACGGAATCTAAAACAAAAATCCAGAAAATCACATTGTATGATTTTAAGTAAATCATTTGCATTTTATTGCATGACATAAGTATTTGATCACCTACCAACCAGTAAGAATTCCGGCTCTCACAGACCTGTTAGCTTTTCTTTAAGAAGCCCTCCTGTTCTCCACTCATTACCTGTATTAACTGCACCTGTTTGAACTCGTTACCTGTATAAAAGACACCTGTCCACACACTCAATCAAACAGACTCCAACCTCTCCACAATGGCCAGGACCAGAGAGCTGTGTAAGGACATCAGGGATAAAATTGTAGACCTGCACAAGGCTGGGATGGGCTACAGGACAATAGGCAAGCAGCTTGGTGAGAAGGCAACAACTGTTGGCGCAATTATTAGAAAATGGAAGAAGTTCAAGATGACGGTCAATCACCCTCGGTCTGGGGCTCCATGCAAGATCTCACCTCGTGGGGCATCAATGATCATGAGGAAGGTGAGGGATCAGCCCAGAACTACACGGCAGGACCTGGTCAATGACCTGAAGAGAGCTGGGACCACAGTCTCAAAGAAAACCATTAGTAACACACTACGCCACCATGGATTAAAATCCTGCAGCGCACGCAAGGTCCCCCTGCTCAAGCCAGCGCATGTCCAGGCCCGTCTGAAGTTTGCCAATGACCATCTGGATGATCCAGAGGAGAAATGGGAGAAGGTCATGTGGTCTGATGAGACAAAAATAGAGCTTTTTGGTCTAAACTCCACTCGCCGTGTTTGGAGGAAGAAGAAGGATGAGTACAACCCCAAGAACACCATCCCAACCGTGAAGCATGGAGGTGGAAACATCATTCTTTGGGGATGCTTTTCTGCAAAGGGGACAGGACGACTGCACCGTATTGAGGGGAGGATGGATGGGGCCATGTATTGCGAGATCTTGGCCAACAACCTCCTTCCCTCAGTAAGAGCATTGAAGATGGGTCGTGGCTGGGTCTTCCATCATGACAACGACCCGAAACACACAGCCAGGGCAACTAAGGAGTGGCTCCGTAAGAAGCATCTCAAGGTCCTGGAGTGGCCTAGCCAGTCTCCAGACCTGAACCCAATAGAAAATCTTTGGAGGGAGCTGAAAGTCCGTATTGCCCAGCGACAGCCCCGAAACCTGAAGGATCTGGAGAAGGTCTGTATGGAGGAGTGGGCCAAAATCCCTGCTGCAGTGTGTGCAAACCTGGTCAAGAACTACAGGAAACGTAGGATCTCTGTAATTGCAAACAAAGGTTTCTGTACCAAATATTAAGTTCTGCTTTTCTGATGTATCAAATACTTATGTCATGCAATAAAATGCAAATTAATTACTTAAAAATCATACAATGTGATTTTCTGGATTTTTGTTTTAGATTCCGTCTCTCACAGTTGAAGTGTACCTATGATACAAAATTACAGACCTCTACATGCTTTGTAAGTAGGAAAACCTGCAAAATCGGCAGTGTATCCAATACTTGTTCTCCCCACTGTATATATTAGGCTCTATATTTATTGTATGGGGGATACACAATTAGCATTTTGCTCACCGTTTCTACATTCTGCACTAATACTTAAATGAAAGATTGAGGGAAATTGTGCAATGGAAAGGTTCAATAGAACCTGTCTGTCTTCCTCAGGGGGTTTGTAAATAATTAAAAAGCACTGGCATGCGAAAAGATTTCTTTGTGTGGTTTGTGTTGAAAATGGTGAAGTATATTATTTATTTAATGCGTTACGGTTAAGGTTATTTTATGCAGTAGGGCATAAACAATGATCCCATTGATACTACACAGTTACGGAATATCAGGGTATTATTAAATAGACAAAATCCACAAGAATCTTACAATTACTGTAGGATGAATTCAGAAAGAGTGGGACATCATATAAACTGGGACAGCTTAGTCCTGACTCGTTAATCCTGACAGGTTAGATAAACTGGGACAGCTTAATCCTGACTCGTTTATTTCTTGGTCTGAAAAGAGAAAATCTGAACTATTGTTACTAAGCCCTTACAGAGAAACCACATGATCAAAATCACGTCATTGGTATGACAAATTAGAGGGGGGCGGAGCAAGTTTTAAACAGAAAGGAGGGATGGGCAAAACTTACAAAATACAATTACAAAATACCACAAGGATCAATGTATCAAAATGTAGTTGAATTATCATTGGGGTATAATTCAGACTAATAATGGTGTCCCAGTTTATCTAACCTGCTGTTCCAGTCTAACAAATGCAAACTGAAAATACGATTTTGACTCAGTGTACACAAATGTGTGTGTCATGCCTCCTATGAATATATCAACATTTGTTTTTTGTGTGTGATTAGGAAACATCTTGAGGATTTTAGAAATGTATCATATGTTAGGGTAATATGTTGGATAGATCACAGACGTCACCCTACATCTACAGTCAGAACCAGAGGCATGTATTTAGAAAGGTCACAGACTTCACCCTACATCTACAGTCAGAACCAGAGGCATGTATTTAGAAAGGTCACAGACTTCACCCTACATCTACAGTCAGAACCAGAGGCATGTATTTAGAAAGGTCACAGACATCACCCTACATCTACAGTCAGAACCAGAGGCATGTATTTAGAAAGGTCACAGACGTCACCCTACATCTACAGTCAGAACCAGAGGCATGTATTTAAAAAGGTCACAGACATCACCCTACATCTATAGTCAGAACCAGAGGCATGTATTTTAGAAAGGTCACAGACGTCACCCTACATATAGTCAGAACCAGAGGCATGTATTTAGAAAGGTCACAGACATCACCCTACATCTACAGTCAGAACCAGAGGCATGTATTTAGAAAGGTCACAGACGTCACCCTACATCTAGTCAGAACCAGAGGCATGTATTTAGAAAGGTCACAGACATCACCCTACATCTACAGTCAGAACCAGAGGCATGTATTTAGAAAGTTCACAGACATCACCCTACATCTACAGTCAGAACCAGAGGCATGTATTTAGAAAGTTCACAGACATCACCCTACATCTACAGTCAGAACCAGAGGCATGTATTTAGAAAGGTCACAGACATCACCCTACATCTACAGTCAGAACCAGAGGCATGTATTTAGAAAGGTCACAGACATCACCCTACATCTACAGTCAGAACCAGAGGCATGTATTTAGAAAGGTCACAGACATCACCCTACATCTACAGTCAGAACCAGAGGCATGTATTTAGAAAGGTCACAGACGTCACCCTACATCTAGTCAGAACCAGAGGCATGTATTTAGAAAGGTCACAAACATCACCCTACATCTACAGTCAGAACCAGAGGCATGTATTTAGAAAGGTCACAGACTTCCCCCTACATCTACAGTCAGAACCAGAGGCATGTATTTAGAAAGGTCACAGACATCACCCTACATCTACAGTCAGAACCAGAGGCATGTATTTAGAAAGGTCACAGACATCACCCTACATCTACAGTCAGAGCCAGAGGCATGTATTTAGAAAGGTCACAGACTTCCCCCTACATCTACAGTCAGAACCAGAGGCATGTATTTAGAAAGGTCACAGACATCACCCTACATCTACAGTCAGAACCAGAGGCATGTATTTAGAAAGGTCACAGACTTCCCCCTACATCTACAGTCAGAACCAGAGGCATGTATTTAGAAAGGTCACAGACATCACCCTACATCTACAGTCAGAACCAGAGGCATGTATTTAGAAAGGTCACAGACTTCCCCCTACATCTACAGTCAAAACCAGAGGCATATATTTAGAAAGGTCACAGACATCATCCTACATCTACAGTCAGAAGCAGAGGCATGTATTTAGAAAGGTCACAGACTTCCCCCTACATCTACAGTCAGAACCAGAGGCATGTATTTAGAAAGGTCACAGACATCACCCTACATCTACAGTCAGAACCAGAGGCATGTATTTAGAAAGGTCACAGACTTCCCCCTACATCTACAGTCAGAACCAGAGGCATGTATTTAGAAAGGTCACAGACATCACCCTACATCTACAGTCAGAACCAGAGGCATGTATTTAGAAAGGTCACAGACTTCCCCCTACATCTACAGTCAAAACCAGAGGCATATATTTAGAAAGGTCACAGACATCATCCTACATCTACAGTCAGAAGCAGAGGCATGTATTTAGAAAGGTCACAGACTTCCCCCTACATCTACAGTCAGAACCAGAGGCATGTATTTAGAAAGGTCACAGACATCACCCTACATCTACAGTCAGAACCAGAGGCATGTATTTAGAAAGGTCACAGACATCACCCTACATCTACAGTCAGAACCAGAGGCATGTATTTAGAAAGGTCACAGACTTCCCCCTACATCTACAGTCAGAAGCAGAGGCATATATTTAGAAAGGTCACAGACATCACCCTACATCTACAGTCAGAACCAGAGGCATGTATTTAGAAAGGTCACAGACATCACCCTACATCTACAGTCAGAACCAGAGGCATGTTTTTAGAAAGGTCACAGACATCACCCTACATCTACAGTCAGAACCAGAGGCATGTATTTAGAAAGGTCACAGACATCACCCTACATCTACAGTCAGAACCAGAGGCATGTATTTAGAAAGGTCACAGACATCACCCTACATCTACAGTCAGAACCAGAGGCATGTATTTAGAAAGGTCACAGACATCACCCTACATCTACAGTCAGAACCAGAGGCATGTATTTAGAAAGGTCACAGACATCACCCTACATCTACAGTCAGAACCAGAGGCATGTATTTAGAAAGGTCACAGACATCACCCTACATCTACAGTCAGAACCAGAGGCATGTATTTAGAAAGGTCACAGACATCACCCTACATCTACAGTCAGAACCAGAGGCATGTATTTAGAAAGGTCACAGACATCACCCTACATCTACAGTCAGAACCAGAGGCGTGTATTTAGAAAGGTCACACACATCACCCTACATCTACAGTCAGAACCAGAGGCATGTATTTAGAAAGGTCACAGACTTCCCCCTACATCTACAGTCAGAACCAGAGGCATGTATTTAGAAAGGTCACAGACTTCACCCTACATTTACAGTCAGAACCAGAGGCATATATTTAGAAATGTCACAGACATCACCCTACATCTACAGTCAGAACCAGAGGCATGTATTTAGAAAGGTCACAGACATCATCCTACATCTACAGTCAGAACCAGAGGCATGTATTTAGAAAGGTCACAGACGTCACCCTACATCTACAGTCAGAACCAGAGGCATGTATTTAGAAAGGTCACAGACATCACCCTACATCTAGTCAGAACCAGAGGCATGTATTTAGAAAGGTCACAGACATCAGCCTACATCTACAGTCAGAACCAGAGGCATGTATTTAGAAAGGTCACAGACTTCCTCCTACATCTACAGTCAGAACCAGAGGCATGTATTTAGAAAGGTCACAGACATCACCCTACATCTACAGTCAGAACCAGAGGCGTGTATTTAGAAAGGTCACAGACATCACCCTACATCTACAGTCAGAACCAGAGGCATGTATTTAGAAAGGTCACAGACGTCACCCTACATCTACAGTCAGAACCAGAGGCATGTATTTAGAAAGGTCACAGACATTATCCTACATCTACAGTCAGAACCAGAGGCATGTATTTAGAAAGGTCACAGACATCAGCCTACATCTACAGTCAGAACCAGAGGCATGTATTTAGAAAGGTCACAGACATCAGCCTACATCTACAGTCAGAACCAGAGGCATGTATTTAGAAAGGTCACAGACATCATCCTACATCTACAGTCAGAACCAGAGGCATGTATTTAGAAAGGTCACAGACATCAGCCTACATCTACAGTCAGAACCAGAGGCATGTATTTAGAAAGGTCACAGACGTCACCCTACATCTACAGTCAGAACCAGAGGCATGTATTTAGAAAGGTCACAGACATCACCCTACATCTACAGTCAGAACCTACCATGTATTTAGAAAGGTCACAGACGTCACCCTACATCTACAGTCAGAACCAGAGGCATGTATTTAGAAAGGTCACAGACGTCACCCTACATCTACAGTCAGAACCAGAGGCATGTATTTAGAAAGTTGGGCCAATATGTTTTCTTTCTGAACGTTCAGAGCCGTTGCTAAGTGATAATTTTCTCCTCCAGAGCCGTTGCTAAGTGATAATTTACACTTCCTTGTGCTGTATACTTCTGATAGTTTTCAGAACACCACAACACAGTACCGACTAGGATACACATGATGCCAAAATCGAATCAATAAAAGAATCTGCTTTGCTTGTTTCCAGCGGGTCATTTCATAGGGAATTGTATTGTTACATCATCACCATGTTGAGAATAACGGTGCTGACATGTAACCTGAGTAGCAGTCTCTTCAGCTAACATTCCACTCCTTCACAAAGGTGGAGTTGCTCATTGGTTGTTGGAAATAACATGAATATTTTCCATTATAAGATGTGGAGCCTTGAAAATATAATAAAAATTATAACAAAATCAAAAACAAACATTTAGCTGTTAAGCTAGGCAAGTTGTTGTATTTTGAGGCTTAATCAAAGCTAAGAGGTTTTGTGGCTGAAATTGCAGTATTTATTTAGTTTGGGAATTTAGATGTGAGCTAGCAACTTTTGACGGACTGGTTTCATCTGGACAAACAGAAAATGGTTGATTAGCAACCGGATACCAACTCATTCTGTAAAGGAAAAAAGTGAGTTCCAATCTTCTCATAATCGTTGTGATTGGAGGATAGCTGTGAGATCCTCTGTTCTCCTCCAGCTCATTCATGATAGAATGTTCATATTTGAGTCTCTGGCAATGACAAGGAGTGGAATGTTAGATAGAGACTTGTACACCAGACTAGCTAACATGGCGTCCATTCTAAACCTGGTGGAACTCTCTATAGACCCAGTCGGTATCAGAAAAGGGGAAAACAACCTGTGGTTACCTAGGTTACCGCATTGGCTCACAGCAAAAAACATCACCTTTTACAAATACAATTTTCTTGTTGTCTGCTTGTTTTAGTTCATTACGAAACTACATTTAAGAAAAGTACAACATGTCTAAAGATGACTTTTCAACATTGCCTGCTCCCTAGAGTTCTGACTACTGAGAAACACTTCATAGTGTGCTTCCGTCATGTCCCTTCTCATGACTATGCTAGCAGCCACCTGAGCGAGTGAGGGCTAGCTAGCTACCTACCGGAACAGTAATAAGCTAGTCAAGACCAACAACACAAACAAACTGACTACAGTATACAGCTACAAGTAGAGTGGAGTTACAAACAAACTGACTACAGTATACAGCTACAAGTAGAGTGGAGTTACAAACAAACTGACTACAGTATACAGCTACAAGTAGAGTGGAGTTACAAACAAACTGACTACAGTATACAGCTACAAGTAGAGTGGAGTTACAAACAAACTGACTACAGTATACAGCTACAAGTAGAGTGGAGTTACAAACAAACTGACTACAGTATACAGCTACAAGTAGAGTGGAGTTACAAACAAACTGACTACAGTATACAGCTACAAGTAGAGTGGAGTTACAAACAAACTGACTACAGTATACAGCTACAAGTAGAGTGGAGTTACAAACAAACTGACTACAGTATACAGCTACAAGTAGAGTGGAGTTACAAACAAACTGACTACAGTATACAGCTACAAGTAGAGCGGAGTTACAAACAAACTGACTACAGTATACAGCTACAAGTAGAGCGGAGTTACAAACAAACTGACTTCAGTATACAGCTACAAGTAGAGCGGAGTTACAAACAAACTGACTACAGTATACAGCTACAAGTAGAGCGGAGTTACAAACAAACTGACTACAGTATACAGCTACAAGTAGAGTGGAGTTACAAACAAACCGACTACAGTATACAGCTACAAGTAGAGTGGAGTTACAAACAAACTGACTACAGTATACAGCTACAAGTAGAGTGGAGTTACAAACAAACTGACTACAGTATACAGCTACAAGTAGAGTGGAGTTACAAACAAACTGACTACAGTATACAGCTACAAGTAGAGTGGAGTTACAAACGGACTGATTACAGTATACAGCTACAAGTAGAGTGGAGTTACAAACAAACTGACTACAGTATACAGCTACAAGTAGAGTGGAGTTACAAACAGACTGACTACAGTATACAGCTACACGTAGAGTGGAGTTACAAACAAACTGACTACAGTATACAGCTACAAGTAGAGTGGAGTTACAAACGGACTGACTACAGTATACAGCTACAAGTAGAGTGGAGTTACAAACGGACTGACTACAGTATACAGCTACAAGTAGAGTGGAGTTACAAACAGACTGACTACAGTATACAGCTACAAGTAGAGTGGAGTTACAAACAAACTGACTACAGTATACAGCTACAAGTAGAGTGGAGTTACAAACAAACTGACTACAGTATACAGCTACAAGTAGAGTGGAGTTACAAACGGACTGTACTAAACAAGTTAAACGTCTTACCTGTGATGAAATGTTTCCCACACACATGGCTACGTGTAGTCTACTCGGACACCGGGTCCCCACACTTCCCACTCTCCCACACCTAATAGCCTGAAGCCACAGGGCTTTATTGAGGACCTGCTCTTTTTCCCTACAGAGGGAGCATTGCGAACCGTAGGTTGAGATGTTTGACCTGGCTACATGTACATTGAACAACACAGCAGCTTTTCAGCATGTTTTGTTATTTCTGTATTACCAAAAAATCAACAACAGTTGCCTCTTTTACAATGGAGGTCAATAGGAAAGAACGTTGGATTATGGCTCTGCCCAGAACTAAGAACACACAACGGACAATTCATGGAATTAACATTGATAGGACATTTCCATGGTAATTTGGAATGTTCTATCAGCTGATGCTGGTTTCCATGGTAATATAGAATGTTCATTCAAATGATGCAAAGTAACTGATGTGGCTCATAGAATGTATTTTTTTTAAATGTCAGTTGAGTTGACACAACAAATCACAGCATAGATTGAGTGGAACACCTGCTATTGCTTCTTGCTGTGCTCCTGATAACACTCACAATGGCTGCCAGTCCACCAATAATGGCTGCCAGTCCACCAATAATGGCGTATTAATTTGAATGGGGAGGGCCGTTCTACTCTTTCTAATTCTGTTATTTCACATTTGACCATGGAAGGAGGACCACGCAAAGGATCCGCCAAGTGGTGGTTCTGCTATTGTTTTCTGTGCTGTGCCTCCCTTGATGTGTACGACGGCCCAATCATCTTTAATGGAAGACTGCGGTCAGACAATGAAAATCCAGAGTTTATTGAGGACCTGCACAACATTGTTGACAAGAGAGACTCTGAAACAGATGACCATAGTTGGTCTGAAAGAAGAGGATCAACCATAGAAGTAGTGGACCAAGAAATGACTGCAAACAGTGACTGCACAGGTTCAATATCTGTTCAGTCATGGAACATGGAACAGGCCATCCTGTCCTCGGACAAGGAGGAGCCAGACACAGACCAGGAAGAGAAAGAGAGAGACTCCTCCCCCTGCTTGATAGTCCCGCCCACTGCCCCTCTGGGCATCACCTACATTCCTGTAATGCTTTACGACCTGGAACAAGAGCAGCAGGAGGAGGGAGAGGAGGAGGAGGAGGAGAGCCAGGGAGAGAGGGAGCAGGTAGAGGAGGAGGAGGGAGAGGAGGAGGAGAGCCAGGGAGAGAGGGAACAGGTAGAGGAGAGTGGTGAGGAGACCAACTTCCCTGCTGCTGGTCAGGAGTGAACTGCTAGAGGAAGACAGCGGTGGGCCTCAGTGCTCTCTGCTGGTCAGTGGATGTACTGTAGAATAGGGCTCTGATCAAAGGTAGTGCACTATGTGGGGAATAGGCAGCCATTTGGGACACAGCCGTGTCCTGTTCTGTAGTGTCAGAGGATATCATTATGTGTTGCTTGTGTTGATAATCATTGGCCATTTCTGCAATCTCACAAGTAAAGCATGTCTTCCTCTTTGCAGATGAGACACCTCAAGGTGGAGCTTCATTTCATGGAAGCCCCTTCCTTTATGGATTAAAATATTTATTCTGCAGGTAACATGATCTGTTTGGTTGACTGGTGTGTGTTTGTATTCTTGGTTGTCTATGAGAGCTACCTGAAGAGTTCTAACACAAGCTGAAGACCAGAAACACGGTCATACAATGTTCTAAAAGCTGGAAATATGAAGGAAAGGAATACATTTTCCACTCCTACAGCCATACAGCACAGTATGTGCAGAACAGTGTTGCATAGACAGCCTGGTATATTGGAACAAGACTAAATAAACAAAGTTCTCCATATCACACCAAAGTGTTCTCCATATCACACCACAGTGTTCTCCATATCACACCACAGAGTTCTCCATATCACACCACAGAGTTCTCCATATCACACCACAGTTGTTATGGGTGTAAGATGGCACAGTGATGCCATCTGTTGGTAAATGTTTATTACTGCAACTCATGTATTTATACCGGGGTGCTGGAGATACCCGGGAGTGTCATGATGTACAGAACAAGGCTGGTTACTCATGAATGTCTCTGTCTCGTCATTTACCATTGGAACAAACATGGTGTCAGAAGAAGGATTACTAACCATGCTTTCCGCAAATTAGAGTAACCTGTTCTTGTTTACCAAACAATTGTTTATTTGAGTAAAATTTTCGCCGGAATTGGCTTTAGCTAGAGTGAGTTTGCTAGTTAGCTTCAGTGTTGTTAGCACCGGTTAGACATGGCAGCGAACATTCCCCCTCCCGCCGTTATGAAGCTCAGCGGGGATTGGAACACGAACTGGGATACGTTTAGAGGTGAATGGGAAGACTATGCGCTAGCAACGGGACTTCTGGAAAAGGACGAAGAGGTAGTGGCTGCCACTTTGAGGACTATAATGGGAACTGAATGCCGACACGTATACAAACACAACCTGAACCTAACAACAGCTCAGCAAGGTAACGCTATAACTATTCTGGATGCTCTTGAACATTACTTTAAGCCAGCAAAGAACGTCATCTACGAGCGTTATGTTTTCGGTTGTTGCAAACAGGAGAACGGGGAGTCCATTGACAGCTTTGTCACTAGGTTAAGGGAAAAGGCAGCTACATGTGACTATGGTGCTTTAAGAGATGAACTGATCAGAGATAAGATTGTGCTTGGCATAACTGATGAGGGCACCCGCAGACGTTTGCTGAGAGAACGTGACCTGACGCTGGTCTTGGCAGTGGAGACATGCCGTGCAGAAGAGCTTACTGATATACGGATAAGGTCCATGGAGCTAGAAAGGCAACATATGGACAATGTCAATGCTACATTCAGGCAGCCAGTAAAGAAATTCCCCTTTGCTACACCTAATGCTAATACTACAGCCAACTCTGCAGTAGACAACCCCAATACATGCCGATGTTGTGGCATTTCTCATGGACGAGGAAAAGAACACTGCCCAGCCTATGGGAAAATATGCAAATCCTGTGGTACAGCTAATCACTTTGCAAGGGTCTGCATGAAAAGCAAGAGAAAGGAGGGTAAGGTGCACTCCATTGAAACAAACACAGATGAAGGGAACAACAGCACAGAGGATGTATATGCTAGCGAGTGCATAGGGGCAGTGAAGGCAAAAGGAAAAAAGTGGTTTGTCACTCTGCTACTTAATAATAAACCACAGCAATGCCAGCTAGATTCAGGGGCCACATGCAACGTTATGAGCCTTAAAGATAAAAGGAGGCTCGCGCCCAGAGACAATCTCACACAGAGTAGCACCAAGCTGAAACTGTATTCAGGCCAGTTCATGACCTCTTTAGGCCTGTTTGTGACAGAGTGTGTTTTGCGTGGCCAGAAACACACCCTTGAGTTTGAAATAGTTGAGGCTAGTCAACAGCCATTACTGTCAGGTTCTACATGCGAGCGCCTTGGGCTTATTAACTTTACCATCCCAGCTGATCTTAACATTATAGATAAAGTCAAGGCTGGGCCCCTGAGCAAGGAGACACTCCTAAGCAAGTACCATGATGTTTTCAACGCCCCGGTCGAGTCAGTTCCCGGGGATGTCCACTTTGAGTTGGACGCAGCAATCCAGCCTGTCCAGTGTGCACCCCGCAATGTACCAGTGGCCATGAAAGCAGCTACGAAGGCTCAGCTTGACAAATACGAAGCAGATGGCCACATGATATCCGTCACTGAGCCTACAGACTGGATAAGTAATATGGTTATCATCAAGAAACCAGACAAGCTACGGATATGCATTGATCCTAAACACCTCAACCGGGCTCTGCGACGTTCACATTACATTATGCCCACGTTGGAGGATGTTCTTTACAAGCTCCCAAAGGCCAGAGTCTTCACGCTCGTGGACGCCAGAGATGCCTTCCTGCAGTGCAAGCTCGACGAGCCCAGCAGCTACATGACCACCTTTTGGACACCCTGGGGCAGGAAGAGGTGGTTGAAGCTTCCGTTTGGTGTCTCCGTGGCTCCAGAGGTGTATCAGCGGAAGCAGCACGAGCTGTTGATGGGACTCAGTGGCGTGGAACCTATAGCAGATGACATCCTCGTAGTGGGCTGTGGGGACAGTGATGAGGAGGCAGAATGTGACCATGACGCCAAGCTGCTGGCCCTGATGGTCAGATGCAGACAGGTCAAGCTAAGGCTAAGCATAAAAAAGCTTCAGTTTAAAGTGCCAGAGGTCCGCTTTCATGGGCACATCTTGTCCTCCATCGGATTGAAGGCGGATCCTGAAAAAGTGAAGGCTGTCTTGGAAATGCCCCACCCATCTGACGTGAAGGGAGTGCAGCGCTTCGTCGGATTCGTCACTTACCTGGCCAAATTCCTACCGCGGCTCTCTGAAGTGTGTGAGCCACTAAGGAGGCTCATGGACAAGGACGCCATCTGGCATTGGCTCCCAAAACATGACGCAGCGTTGAGGGAAATAAAAAAACTGGTCACCCAGACACCTGTACTGCGTTACTACAATGTGTCAAAACCTGTCACGATTCAGAGTGACTCAAGCCAGTATGGACTTGGCTGTTGCCTCATGCAGGAGAGCCAGCCTGTGGCATTCGCCTCTAGGGCACTCACCCTAACAGAGCAGAACTATGCCCAGATAGAGAAGGAGTGCCTCAGCATTGTGTTTGCATGCCAACGCTTCCACCACTACCTGTACGGGCGCGACAATATTACCGCAGAGACAGATCACAAGCCCCTTATTGCTATATTCAGCAAGCCTCTTCTGAATGCCCCAAAACGACTGCAGAGCATGCTACTGGCCCTACAAAACTACAACCTCAAGGTGGTGTATAAGCCAGGGCCAGAGATGTATGCGAGTGACACGCTCAGCAGGGCTACTGCATCAGGCATTCACACACGCTCCATGCATGAACAACACGCAGTGTGCAGCTTACAAAGAGAGCAAGTGGATGTTGAACACATCAACCAGGCTGACTACCTCAATGTTACGGACCAGCGCCTTATACAAATCAGACAGCACACAGACAGGGACGGACAACTCCAGGCATTGAGGTCTGTGATTATGATGGGCTGGCCCGACTGCAAGGAAGAAACTGCTTTAGCCGTCAGAGAATATTGGCCAGTCAAAGAGGAGCTCAGTGTTCAAAACGGAGTAATATTCATGTGTCAGAGAGTCGTTATTCCCCGGTCTCTGCGCCATGAGATGTTGGCGCGTGTGCACTCAAGTCACATAGGAGGTGAGGCCTGTTACAGACAAGCACGAGACACACTGTATTGGCCAGGAATGCAGAGTGAAATCAAAGACTATGTCAGTAAATGCACAATCTGCAATGAATACGCCATTGAACAACAGAGAGAGACGATGATGTCCCACGAGCTACCGATGTGCCCCTGGCAGATAGTAAGTTTAGATCTCTTCCAGCACAGTGGCAAAGACTTTCTGCTGGTAGTCGATCATTATTCAGACTTTTGGGAGATTGACATCCTCCCCGACCTCTCAGCAGAGACAACGATCAAACGCTGCAAGGCTCAGTTTGCCCGCTATGGCCAGCCAGATAGGGTAATTTCAGACAATGGACCCCAATTCTCCGGTGTTGAGTTCCGAAAATTTGCTGCAGGATGGGAATTTGAGCACGTCACTTCATCACCACGATACCCAAAAGCTAATGGGAAGGCGGAGTCCGCAGTAAAAATCGCAAAGAACCTCTGCAAAAAGACTCTGCGAGAGGGCAAAGATGCCTGGAAAGCAATCCTGCAGTGGCGCAATACCCCGACAGAAGGCATGGATAGCAGCCCGGCCCAGCGCCTCATGGCACGGCGCTTAAAAGCAGCTCTGCCAGTAGCCAACACTCTCCTGGAGCCCTGTGTGGTGACTAACGTGCTGGTGAAGCTACGTCACAGAAGACAGGTCTCCAAGTTCATCAACGATAAATCAGCAAAAGACTTACCTGAGCTCAGGGTGGGTGAAACGGTGCGAATGAAGCCACTACCAGGGGACCGGACGGGCCTCTGGAGACTCGGATCCTGTGTACAGAAAGTGGCACCACGCTCCTACTTGGTCGAAGTGAATGGATCACTGTACCGTCGCAACAGGGTTGACCTTTGGATTGCTGAGCCAGCACCTACTCAGAACCCTGATGGTCAAAGGGGTCGCATGACAAAAGACGGAACTCCAGCAACGGGGCCTGAGGCACTGGGCGAAGAGCCAGGTGATCACAGGTCAAGTCACATGGGGCCTGAGGCACTGGGCGAAGAGCCAGGTGATCACAGGTCAAGTCACATGGGGCCTGAGGCACTGGGCGAAGAGCCAGGTGATCACAGGTCGGCTGCTCCCTCGCCCATCAATACTCCTCTTAGACAGTCAGGTGACACGCCTGTGCGGGAACCCGCAGTCCTCGCAGACAAGCCCCCTGTCTTTTCACGCTACGGGCGTTTGTCTCAGCCACCAAAAAGACTTAATCTGTAGGTTTCCCATCAGGGTTGACAGAAAGAGATTAAAAGAAAAAAAAAAGTAAAGAGACTATCAAAATGTGTTAAGTTGTTACCTGAGAAAAAAAAACTAAACTGTTCATGTTGGAAATTATTATTAGGTTTGTTTTGTTAGTGAATTGACACCTCCTGTCCTATTTTATTAAAGGGAAGATGTTATGGGTGTAAGATGGCACAGTGATGCCATCTGTTGGTAAATGTTTATTACTGCAACTCATGTATTTATACCGGGGTGCTGGAGATACCCGGATGTGTCATGATGTACAGAACAAGGCTGGTTACTCGCATGAATGTCTCTGTCTCGTCATTTACCATTGGAACAAACCACAGAGTTCTCCACCACAGAGTTCTCCATATCACACCACAGTGTTCTCCATATCACACCTCAGAGTTCTCCATATCACACCACAGAGTTCTCCACCACAGAGTTCTCCATATCACACCACAGTGTTCTCCATATCACACCTCAGTTCTCCATATCACACCACAGAGTTCTCCATGTCACACCACAGAGTTCTCCATATCACACCTCAGAGTTCTCCATATCACACCTCAGAGTTCTCCATATCACACCACAGAGTTCTCCATATCACACCACAGAGTTCTCCATATCACACCTCAGAGTTCTCCATATCACACCACAGAGTTCTCCATGTCACACCACAGTGTTCTCCATATCACACCACAGAGTTCTCCATATCACACCTCAGAGTTCTCCATATCACACCACAGAGTTCTCCATATCACACCACAGAGTTCTCCATATCACACCTCAGAGTTCTCCATATCACACCTCAGAGTTCTCCATATCACACCACAGAGTTCTCCATGTCACACCACAGTGTTCTCCATATCACACCACAGAGTTCTCCATATCACAGCACAGGTACTGTATAGGCTACACCAGATGATGTATACAGTCTCAGAGAGACATGCACCATAAAGATTTTTGCACAAGGTAAGACTACAAACGGCAACAGCACCAACAGAAACCATATTGTTTCCATATTCATATAGTCTCTTTAACTATATCCCCTGTTCCAGCTCTGTGAAGGGTTGTCGAGAGTGTTTGATGTTGCTTTCAATTAATGAGGTTGAGAGGTGAAACAGCTGTGAGGCTCAGAACTGGTTCGACGCACGCACGCACGCACGCACGCACGCACGCACGCACGCACGCACGCACGCACGCACGCACGCACGCACGCACGCACGCACGCACGCACGCACGCACACACGCACACACACACACACACACACACACACACACACACACAGCTAGGCAGGCAGTCAGTCAGCACAGCCACACTGTAACTATAGCCAGAGCCGGGCTGTAATATATAATTTAACAGGGATTGAGTCTATTCTCAAATCCACTGAACAGAGGAGAACAGGAAGGAGAGGAAGGGGGCGCCGAGGGGAGGGGAGGCCCTCCAACCTCAGTTACGGGGCCTGACTATACAGTAGTCTTTGATCTCTCTCTCTCTCTCTCTCTCTCTCTCTCTCTCTCTCTCTCTCTCTCTCTCTCTCTCTCTCTCTCTCTCTCTCTCTGTTTATCATTCTGTCATGCTCTCATTCTCTCTCCTTTCTCTCTCTCTCTTTCTCTCTCTTTATTCCTTCTTTCTCTCTCCAACTGTTTGTTTATGATGACAGAATTCTAGTTACAAGACCACACCAAGCTTCCATTACGAAACTCTGATTGAGTATTATAAACAGCTTTGTATGCAGAATCTGAAAGGGAAACTGAAACTAGAAGCTCACTGCCCTCTGCTAACCTGTGTGAATCAGTCAGTCATACGTAATAAAGGCTATTTGTATGATAATAACAATCATAACAGCAGAGTGTAATTCCTGGGGAAATAGAACCCCAGCAGGACATCTAGAAACAGGAAACAATCGAAATTCATTTTTTGGAAACGACACTCTGCCAGTAAACCCATGCAAATGCAATGCACAGTAAGTAGCCTGTTTACATGAATGTATGCAAACCCTCATTACAACACACTGTACCAGCGCAGGAGACAGCTTCATTCACTTAATCATTATTACTCATGTATTTAGTACTGCCCTTTGAAATCAGAATGATGTTATCATTTCATAATGATAGCAATGAAAATAGCAGCACAAGGGAACACTATACTTCTATACTACATTATACTACACTATACTACACTATACTACACCACACTATACCACTCTATACCACACTATACTACGCTATACTACACTATACTACTCTACACTACACCACACTATACTACTCTATACCACACTATACTACTCTATACTACACTATACTACTCTACACTACACCAAACTATACTACTCTATACCACACTATACTACTCTATACTACACTATACTACTCTACACTACACCACACTATACTACTCTATACTACTCTATACTACACTATACTACGCTATCCACCCATTCTAAATACAATTATGACTGTATAAATCAACCTGGACTCAGGAGTAGCAGTAACATAGTAAATGTATATCTGTCTCCATTCATTTAAAAAACAAACATGTTTAACCTTTATTTAACTAAGCAAGTCAGTTAAGAACAAATTCTTATTTACAATGACGGCCTAGGAACAGTGGGTTAACTGCCTTGTTCAGGGCCAGAATGACAGATTTTTTTTTACCTTGTCAGCTCGGGGATTCAATCTAGCAACCTTTCGGTTACTGGTTAGGGTTAAGGTTAGGGTTAAGGTTAGGGTTAAGGTTATGGTTAAGGTTAGGGTTAAGGTTAGGGTTAAGGTTAAGGTTAGGGTTAAGGTTAGGGTTAGGGTTAAGGTTAGGGTTAAGGTTAGGGTTAGGGTTAGGGTTAGGGTAAGGGTAAGGGTAAGGGTTAGGGTTAGAGTTAGGGTTAAGGTTAAGGTAAGGGTTAAGGTTAAGGTTATGGTTAAGGTTAGGGTTAAGGTTAAGGTTATGGTTAAGGTTAAGGTTAGGGTTAAGGTTAAGGTTAGGGTTAAGGTTAGGGTTAAGGTTAGGGTTAGGGTTAGGGTTAGGGTTAAGGTTAAGGTTAGGGTTAAGGTTAAGGTTAAGGTTATGGTTAAGGTTAGGGTTAAGGTTAGGGTTAAGGTTATGGTTAAGGTTATGGTTAAGGTTAGGGTTAGGGTTAAGTAAAATGCAAAGTAGTTGCAAAGTAGCTAAAAATAAGTAAGTAGTTGCAAATTAGCTAAAGTTGTCCATGATGAGATTCTAACATGCAACCTTTGGGTTGTTGGACGTTCTTGTTATACACCCACCCATCTACCCATCCACGTCCCTCCCAGTCAACATCAACAGACCTGAACCAGCCAGTCTGAACTGTTCAGTCAACATCCACAGATCTGAGCCAGCCAGTGTGAACTGTTCAGTCAACATCCACAGATCTGAGCCAGCCAGTGTGAACTGTTCAGTCAACATCCACAGATCTGAGCCAGCCAGTGTGAACTGTTCAGTCAACATCCACAGATCTGAGCCAGCCAGTGTGAACTGTTCAGTCAACATCCACAGATCTGAGCCAGCCAGTGTGAACTGTTCAGTCAACATCCACAGATCTGAGCCAGCCAGTGTGAACTGTTCAGTCAACATCCACAGATCTGAGCCAGCCAGTGTGAACTGTTCAGTCAACATCCACAGATCTGAGCCAGCCAGTGTGAACTGTTCAGTCAACATCCACACATCTGAGCCAGCCAGTGTGAACTCTTCAGTCAACATCCACAGATCTGAGCCAGCCAGTGTGAACTGTTCAGTCAACATCCACAGATCTGAGCCAGCCAGTGTGAACTGTTCAGTCAACATCCACAGATCTGAGCCAGCCAGTGTGAACTGTTCAGTCAACATCCACAGATCTGAGCCAGCCAGTGTGAACTGTTCAGTCAACATCCACACATCTGAGCCAGCCAGTGTGAACTCTTCAGTCAACATCCACACATCTGAGCCAGCCAGTCTTTAGAGGTGATGGAGGTTGACCCCTGTTCAGTCAACACCCACAGATCTGAGCCAGCCAGTCTTTATGGGTGATGGAGGTTGACCCCTGTTCAGTCAACACCCACAGATCTGAGCCAGCCAGTCTTTATGGGTGATGGAGGTTGACCCCTGTTCAGTCAACACCCACAGATCTGAGCCATCCAGTCTTTAGAGGTGATGGAGGTTGACCCCTGCTCAGTCAACACCCACAGATCTGAGCCAGCCAGTCTTTAGAGGTGGTGGAGGTTGACCCCTGACCACAAGGCATTGGATATAGTTAGGGTTGCAAAGTTCCAGTAATTGAAAAAAAAATGCACCGTTTTTCAAGAAATCCTGGTTGGAGGATTGGCAGATTGCATGCGTATTCCCCACTGAAATGTCAACACTGAAGAGGTGACTCCGGGATGCTGGCCTTCTAGGCAGAGTTGCAAAGAAAAAGCCAAGATGGGCAGAAGAACACAGACACTGGACAGAGGAACTCTGCCTAGAAGGCCAGCATCCCGGAGTCGCCTCTTCACTGTTGACGTTGAGACTGGTGTTTTGCGGGTACTATTTAATGAAGCTGCCGGTTGAGGACTTGTGAGGCGTCTGTTTCTCAAACTAGACACTAATGTACTTGTCCTCTTGCTCAGTTGTGCACCGGGGCCTCCCACTCCTCTCTGGAATAGCCTTCATTTCTCAGAACAAGAATAGACTGACGAGTTTCAGAAGAAAGTTCTTTGTTTCAGGACATTTTGAGCCTGTAATCGAACCCACATATTCTGATGCTCCAGATACTCAACTAGTCTAAAGAAGGCCAGTTTTATTGCTTCTTTAATCAGAACAACAGTTTTCAGCTGTGCTAACATAATTACAAAAGGGTTTTCTAACGATCAATTAGCCTTTTAAAATGCTGAACTTGGATTAGCTAACACAACGTGCCATTGGAACACAGGAGTGATGGTTGCTGATAATGGGCCTCTGTACGCCTATGTAGATATTCCATAAAAGAAATCTGCTGTTTTCAGCTACAATAGTCTTTTACAACATTAACAATGTCTACACTGTATTTCTGATCAATTTGATGTTATTTTAATGGACAAAAAATGGCTTTTCTTTCAAAAACAAGGACATTTCTAAGTGACCCCAAACTTTTGAACGGTAGTGTGTATATATATATATATATATGAACTGGGTAAGTTCCTGGAGTTTTGGACCACTAGATCAGTTTTGACTGTAGAGGTGATGGGGATTGCCCCCTGACCAGCAGGCATGTATCTAGTCTAAGGAGTAGTTGAAATACCTCTGTCACTTTGAGCTATACTGGGTATTAACCTCCTGCATTAGCCTTTAGGTGAAACAGACCAGGAGAGAGGAGGGCTGAGAGAGGAGGGCTGCGTCCCAAATGGCTGACCCTATTCCCTATATAGGACACTATACCCTATGGGCCCTGGTCAAAAGTAGTGCACTATAAAGGGAATAGGGTATTGTAACCCACGTCTACATCTGTCTGTTCTGCCTCCCTAAATTGAGGAGGGAGCGCAGTGGCATGTCAAAGGAATACATTCTTCTTCAGTATCCTGTGACCCAAAGACATGTACTATCAGCTCCATGTATATTATATGGCTCTGTGTATGACTTTATGACACCATAGTGACGTCTTTGTAGGGCTGTGTAGCAGGTCACCGGAACAGTACTATTCAGGATAACCCCCATGCTTACTCTGAGTGGATGATACATCCGATCGAGGGATGCCTCCTAAATGGCACCGTATTCCCTATATTTTTCACTACTTTTACGCATCCCAGACTTCATTAGATTGACATGAATTAGCCAGGCTATCCATTGTTGGACAGGTCTAGACAGGAAGACAAGACTAGATAGGACGGCTGGACTAGATAGGAAGTCTGGACTAGATAGGAAGGCTGGACTAGATAGGAAGACAGGACTAGATAGGAAGACAGGACTAAAATACAGGACTAGAGAGGAAGACGGGACTAGATAGGAAGACAGGACTAGATAGGAAGACAGGACTAGACAGGACTAGATAGGAAGGCAGAACTAGATAGGAAGACAGGACTAGATAGGAAGACAGGACTAGATAGGAAGACAGGACTAGATAGGAAGACAGGACTAGATATGAAGACAGGACTAGATAGGAAGACAGGACTAGACAGGACTAGATAGGAAGGCAGAACTAAAATACAGGACTAGAGAGGAAGACAGGACTAGATAGGAAGACAGGACTAGATAGGAAGACAGGACTAGATGGGAAGACAGGACTAGATAGGAAGGCAGAACTAAAATACAGGACTAGATGGGAAGACAGGACTTGATATGAAGACAGGACTAGATAAAAGACAGGACTAGATAGGAAGACAGGACTAGATATAAGACAGGACTAGATAGGAAGACAGGACTAGATATAAGACAGGACTAGATAGGAAGACAGGACTAGATAGGAAGACAGGACTAGATATGAAGACAGGACTAGATAAAAGACAGGACTAGATAGGAAGACAGGACTAGATGGGAAGACAGGACTAGATAAAAGACAGGACTAGATGGGAAGACAGGACTTGATATGAAGACAGGACTAGATAGGAAGACAGGACTAGATAGGAAGACAGGACTAGATATGAAGACAGGACTAGATAGGAAGACAGGACTAGATAGGAAGACAGGACTAGATAGGAAGACAGGACTAGATAGGAAGACAGGACTAGATATGAAGACAGGACTTGATATGAAGACAGGACTAGATAGGAAGACAGGACTAGATAGGAAGACAGGACTAGATATGAAGACAGGACTAGATAGGAAGACAGGACTAGATAGGAAGACAGGACTTGATATGAAGACAGGACTAGATAGGAAGGCAGAACTAAAATACAGGACTAGATAGGAAGACAGGACTAGATAAAAGACAGGACTAGATAAAAGACAGGACTAGATAGGAAGACAGGACTAGATAGGAAGACAGGACTAGATAGGAAGACAGGACTAGATAAAAGACAGGACTCAGATTTAAACTGAACCACACAGGAGCAAAAACAACAGAAAACAACAACATGAAGGACTATGACAACACGGAAGACAGGACTAGGACTATGACTATGACAACACGGCTGCCCTCCTCTGCTGTTGCAACACAGTGTCACTGTGCTTGATCA
Source organism: Salvelinus namaycush (assembly GCF_016432855.1). NCBI lineage: Eukaryota > Metazoa > Chordata > Actinopteri > Salmoniformes > Salmonidae > Salvelinus > Salvelinus namaycush. The sequence goes on from NC_052343.1 coordinate 27,809,496, forward strand.
AGAGTATCGCTTCCTTCCCTACGTACCCTGTCCCTTACCAGGATCGAACCAGGGATTCTCTGACTCGCTAACACACAGGACTGCCCGCTCGGAAACGTTGTAGCCAATTCAACTATAGAAAAGGTACCAATTAGAGTGGAGAGATTTCACGCTGGGGAGTGAGGTTACGAAGCGAACTCTGTTACACTGACTGTGGTGATCGAACCTGGTGGTGATGATGTCCTGGTTGGGATCTGGTTGATGGAACCTGGTGGTGATGATGTCCTGGTTGGGATCTGGTTGATGGAACCTGGTGGTGGTGATGTAACCTGGTGGTGATGATGATGTCCTGGTTGGGATCTGGTTGATGGAACCTGGTGGTGGTGATGTCCTGGTTGGGATCTGGTTGATGTAACCTGGTGGTGATGATGTCCTGGTTGGGATCTGGTTGATGTAACCTGGTGGTGATGATGTCCTGGTTGGGATCTGGTTGATGTAACCTGGTGGTGGTGATGATGTCCTGTTTGGGATCTGGTTGATGGAACCTGGCGATGGTGAGGATGTCCTGGTTGGGATCTGGTTGATTGAACGTTAAAACAGAAGCTTAGCCCTCAGATCCATAGATCCAACAGCCGTACAGTACCACATATTCTCTGTGTGGATGTGGAAGGAACTTGTGTTGGTTCTCTTGTCTGTCAAAGGTTTTAACTCCTCTATATCTCCCTCTTTCTCTCTTCACGCCTCCCTTCACTCCAGGGCTCGGCATTCAAAAGGCTTTTGTGTGCAATAGAGAGACAAAGACTTCAAGATGCTGTTCTTAACTGCAGCAATCAATCAACTGTTAGGGACCCGGAGGAGATACATGTACTGTACACATGTTGTTCTTCAACGTTTATTGTGCTACCTTGTCTGCTTGGTTTGGTTTCTTGTCCCAATCAAAGGCCCCTCAGTGTTTTGACGGGACATTAAATATTAATTGATAAGAAGTAGTACGGCTCAGAAGTGATGTCATCCTATTCCTTATGACACAGACAGGAGGAACTGATGCTCGTCACCTTGTCACTACGCCCTTTTAACTGTTGTTATCCATTGCCTACTGCTACTCTATGGAGCAGAACACAAGCTACAGGTCTTTGAAAAGGCAGGCGCAGAAAAGGACGTCCAACCATGACCTGGCACAGAAGATCACATGCAGAACTCAAGAAGATCTGCTGTCATGGTCAGAGGCAAAAAGAGCAACCGAAGACCGGCAATATTGGATAACTTTAGTACAGGCCCTATGTTCCTCCAGGAACTAAGAGGATAACTTTAGTATAGGCCCTATGTTCCTCCAGGAACTAAGAAGATAACTTTAGTACAGGCCTCATGTTCCTCCAGGAACTAAGAAGATAACTTTAGTACAGGCCTCATGTTCCTCCAGGAACTAAGAGGAAAACTTTAGTACAGGCCCCATATTCCTCCAGGAACTAAGAGGATAACTTTAGTACAGGCCCTATGTTCCTCCAGGAAATAAGAGGATAACTTTAGAACAGGCCCCATATTCCTCCAGGAACTAAGAGGATAACTTTAGTATAGGCCCTATGTTCCTCCAGGAACTAAGAAGATAACTTTAGTACAGGCCTCATGTTCCTCCAGAAACTAAGAAGATAACTTTAGTACAGGCCTCATGTTCATCCAGCAACTAAGAGGAAAACTTTAGTACAGGCCCTATGTTCCTCCAGGAACTAAGAGGATAACTTTAGTACAGGCCCTATGTTCCTCCAGGAACTAAGAGGATAACTTTAGTACAGGCCCCATGTTCCTCCAGGAACTAAGAGGATAACTTTAGTACAGGTCCCATGCTCTCAGACATGACAAAACAAGACTATATGCCAGGGTTCTATGTTTGGTCAACATTGTCTCTGCTTTGGACACATGTAATGCAGAGAGAAATTGGGTGAGAGAGAGTATAAATACTGTAGAGGGTGGGGGGATTGAGAGAGAGAAGAGAATGAGGGTAGTGGGGTGGTTGAGAGAGAAGAGAGACAGAGGGTATTGGGGGGATTGAGAGAGAGGAGAGATGGAGGGTGGGGGTGAGAGAGAGAGGAGAGATGGAGGGTGGGGGTGAGAGAGAGAGGATAGATGGAGGGTGGGGGTTAAGTGTAGAAAAATAAGGAGAGGAGGAGGTCAGAGGTTGCTGCTCCCACACAGGACCTGAGGGCCCTCCTCTCCCCCCTCCAGGACGCCAGCCCTCTCCTCTGATACTAGTCTAGCCCCAGGACACATATCAACCATGGCAAACCTTTGTTTTACAACACTATTCTTTTCGTGGACAGACTACGTAAAGACTATGAGATTTTAGTTCTGGGTTAAGCAACATTATTACAACACTAACCCCACAGACAGTCTCACAATAACAGCAATGGGAACTCTGACAGTTTTAACGTTGTTTTACAACATCTGCTCAAAACTTCACACACAAAAACCACAGACAAGCAAGGTAATACTAGAGATTACTCATCAGTCAATCAATCAATGTATTTATTGATTACTCATTTGTTTACTGGATGCTTGAAAAGGCCAACTTTAATATCGTTTTTTCCATCCACTCTTTGATTTGTGATATCTGTGTTCCTGATGTTCTTCACATAGTCTCCTCCAGAGCTGTATCACTGTACCCCGTCACGTCGACAGAATAAATACACGTTGTTGCAGGGTGAAAAACAACATCTCAACTCATTTAAAATACATTCTGTTTTCTTTAAACATCAATAATGATCATCAATCTACAGTGACATCTCGAGGTGAACCCTGCTTTTTCCTTCACATCACATCTAAGCCCTGGTCCCAAGTGGCTCATCAATCTGTGACTGAGCTCAACTCCCTCCTTCGGGGCACTTCAAGGTTCAACACTGAACAATTACACTTGATTAAAAGTCAATGTTGTATTTACAGGTAGCTAATACAACTTCATACTTTACCAGTTATCACACATGTTCACCTACAAAAAATATCTGCAATATATTTTTTTATGTAGCTATTGTCTCCAGCGCTCTCTGGTATCCTCATAATATTTAGATAGGGTATTTAGATAGGGTTTTTAGATAGGGTTTTTAGATAGTGTATTTAGATAGTGTATTTAGATTGAGTATTTAGATTGGGTATTTAGATTGGGTATTTAGATTGGGTATTTAGATAGGGTATTTAGATAGTGTATTTAGATAGTGTATTTAGATAGGGTATTTAGATAGTGTATTTAGATTGGGTATTTAGATAGGGTATTTAGATAGGGTATTTAGATTGAGTATTTAGATTGGGTATTTAGATTGGGTATTTAGATAGTGTATTTAGATAGGGTATTTAGATAGTGTATTTAGATAGTGTATTTAGATAGTGTATTTAGATTGGGTATTTAGATAGGGTATTTAGATAGGGTATTTAGATTGAGTATTTAGATTGGGTATTTAGATAGTGTATTTAGATAGGGTATTTAGATAGTGTATTTAGATAGTGTATTTAAATAGGGTATTTAGATAGGGTATTTAGATAGTGTATTTAGTGCAGACGTGTTGCTGTGCGTTTTGTTGCCAACCTTACTTTGCTAGCTGACAACTTTACGTTTTTTTTTTCTTTTTAATTACCGTTTATATTTTTAGTTTTTCCCTCATTCAACTTTTTCACTCCGGACGCTTTATCTGGACATGGTTTGTCAGCACTTTCAACAGCCGAAGCTAAGTAGTAACATTAACATGATGTCTTCTAATTGCAGTCGCTGTACTCATAATATACAGGAGAACGATCGCCTTATGGCGAGGATAGCTGTGCTGCAAGCCCAGCTTCAGACGCAATCGTTAGGCAAGGGTAATTTCAGTGTAGGAAAGGATGAAACAGCGTCTGTGCCACCAGTAAGTACAGATAGTAACGTTAGTATAAATCCCCCCGCACAGTCCCCGCAGCCGGACAACTTTCGCATGGCTTCTGGAGGGAAATGCTGTAGGAATGCTCAACTGGTGTCGCTCATTCAGCCGACAGAAACTTTCAACCGGTTTTCCCCATTAAGTAGCGAGTCGGAGTCTGAGTCTGAGTCTTCTCTTGTCTCTACTCCTCCCGTTACGGGGTCTGAGACGCCGAAGGCTCCCACCATTAGCTCTGACAAATTGAAAACCCTAGTCATTGGCGACTCCATTACCCACAGTATTAGACTTAAAACGAATCACCCAGCGATCATACACTGTTTACCAGGGGGCAGGGCTACCGACGTTAAGGCTAATCTGAAGATGGTGCTGGCTAAAGCTAAAACTGGCGAGTGTAGAGAGTATAGAGATATTGTTATCCACGTCGGCACCAACGATGTTAGGATGAAACAGTCAGAGGTCACCAAGCGCAACATAGCTTCAGCGTGTAAATCAGCTAGAAAGATGTGTCGGCATCGAGTAATTGTCTCTGGCCCCCTCCCAGTTAGGGGGAGTGATGAGCTCTACAGCAGAGTCTCACAACTCAATTGCTGGTTGAAAACTGTTTACTGCCCCTCCCAAAAGATAGAATTTGTAGATAATTGGCCCTCTTTCTGGGACTCACCCACAAACAGGACCAAGCCTGGCCTGTTGAGGAGTGACAGACTCCATCCTAGCTGGAGGGGTGCTCTCATCTTATCCACGAACATAGACAGGACTTTAACTCCTCTAGCTCCACAATGAGATAGGGTGCAGGCCAGGCAGCAGGCTGTTAGCCAACCTGCCAGCTTAGTGGAGTCTGCCACTAGCATAGTCAGTGTAGTCAGCTCAGCCATCCCCATTGAGACTGTGTCTGTGCCTCGACCTAGGTTTGGCAAAACTAAACATGGCGGTGTTCGCCTTAGCAATCTCATTAGGATAAAGACCTCCTCCATTCCTGCCATTATTGAAAGAGATCGTGATACCTCACATTTCAAAATAGGGTTACTTAATGTTAGATCCCTCACTTCAAAGGCAGTTATAGTTAATGAACTAATCACTGATCATAATCTTGATGTGATTGGCCTGACTGAAACATGGCTTAAGCCTGATGAATTTACTGTGTTAAATGAGGCCTCACCTCCTGGTTACACTAGTGACCATATCCCCCCCCGCATCCCGCAAAGGCGGAGGTGTTGCTAACATTTACGATAGCAAATTTCAATTTACAAAAAAAAAAATGACGTTTTCGTCTTTTGAGCTTCTAGTCATGAAATCTATGCAGCCTACTCAATCACTTTTTATAGCTACTGTTTACAGGCCTCCTGGGCCATATACGGCGTTCCTCTCTGAGTTCCCTGAATTCCTATCGGACCTTGTAGTCATAGCAGATCATATTCTAATTTTTGGTGATTTTAATATTCATATGGAGAAGTCCACAGACCCACTCCAAAAGGCTTTCGGAGCCATCATCGACTCAGTGGGTTTTGTCCAACATGTCTCTGGACCTACTCACTGCCACAGTCATACTCTGGACCTAGTTTTGTCCCATGGAATAAATGTTGTAGATCTTAATGTTTTTCCTCATAATCCTGGACTATCGGACCACCATTTTATTACGTTTGCAATCGCAACAAATAATCTGCTCAGACCCCAACCAAGGAGCATCAAAAGTCGTGCTATAAATTCTCAGACAACACAAAAATTCCTTGATGCCCTTCCAGACTCCTTCTGCCTACCCAAGGACGTCAGAGGACAAAAATCAGTTAACCACCTAACTGAGGAACTCAATTTAACCTTGCGCAAATACTCTAGATGCAGTTGCACCCCTAAAAACTAAAAACATTTGTCATAAGAAACTAGCTCCCTGGTATACAGAAAATACCCGAGCTCTGAAGCAAGCTTCCAGAAAATTGGAACGGAAATGGCGCCACACCAAACTGGAAGTCTTCCGACTAGCTTGGAAAGACAGTACCGTGCAGTATCGAAGAGCCCTCACTGCTGCTCGATCATCCTACTTTTCCAACTTAATTGAGGAAAATAAGAACAATCCTAAATTTATTTTTGATACTGTTGCAAAGCTAACTAAAAAGCAGCATTCCCCAAGAGAGGATGGCTTTCACTTCAGCAGTAATAAATTCATGAACTTCTTTGAGGAAAAGATCATGACCATTAGAAAGCAAATTACGGACTCCTCTTTAAATCTGCGTATTCCTCCAGGGCTTAGCTGTCATGGATCTGCACAGCTCTGCCAGGGCCTGGGATCGGGAGAGACACTTAAGTGTTATAGTACTATATCTCTTGACACAATGATGAAAATAATCATGGCCTCTAAACCTTCAAGCTGCATACTGGATCCTATTCCAACTAAACTACTGAAAGAGCTGCTTCATGTGCTTGGCCCTCCTATGTTGAACATAATAAACGGCTCTCTATCCACCGGATGTGTACCAAACTCACTAAAAGTGGCAGTAATAAAGCCTCTCTTGAAAAAGCCAAACCTTGACCCAGAAAATATAAAAAACTATCGGCCTATATCGAATCTTCCATTCCTCTCAAAAATTTTAGAAAAAGCTGTTGCACAGCAACTCACTGCCTTCCTGAAGACAAACAATGTATACGAAATGCTTCAGTCTGGTTTTAGACCCCATCATAGCACTGAGACTGCACTTGTGAAGGTGGTAAATGACCTTTTAATGGCGTCAGACCGAGGCTCTGCATCTGTCCTCGTGCTACTAGACCTTAGTGCTGCCTTTGACACCATCGATCACCACATTCTTTTGGAGAGACTGGAAACCCAAATTGGTCTACACGGACAAGTTCTGGCCTGGTTTAGATCTTATCTGTCGGAAAGATATCAGTTTGTCTCTGTGAATGGTTTGTCCTCTGACAAATCAACTGTACATTTCGGTGTTCCTCAAGGTTCCGTTTTAGGACCACTATTGTTTTCACTATATATTTTACCTCTTGGGGATGTTATTCGAAAACATAATGTTAACTTTCACTGCTATGCGGATGACACACAGCTGTACATTTCAATGAAACATGGTGAAGCCCCAAAATTGCCCTCGCTAGAAGCCTGTGTTTCAGACATAAGGAAGTGGATGGCTGAGAACTTTCTACTTTTAAACTCGGACAAAACAGAGATGCTTGTTCTAGGTCCCAAGAAACAAAGAGATCTTCTGTTAAATCTGACAATTAATCTTGATGGTTGTAAAGTCGTCTCAAATAAAACTGTGAAGGACCTCGGCGTTACTCTTGACCCTGATCTCTCTTTTGACGAACATATCAAGACTGTTTCAAGGACAGCTTTTTTCCATCTACGTAACATTGCAAAAATCAGAAATTTTCTGTCCAAAAATGATGCAGAAAAATTAATCCATGCATTTGTTACTTCTAGGTTAGACTACTGCAATGCTCTACTTTCCGGCTACCCGGATAAAGCACTAAATAAACTTCAGTTAGTGCTAAATACGGCTGCTAGAATCCTGACTAGAACCAAGAAATTTGATCATATTACTCCAGTGCTAGCTTCCCTACACTGGCTTCCTGTTAAGGCAAGGGCTGATTTCAAGGTTTTACTGTTAACCTATAAAGCGTTACATGGGCTTGCTCCTACCTATCTTTCCGAGTTGGTCCTGCCGTACATACCTACACGTACGCTACGGTCACAAGACGCAGGCCTCCTAATTGTCCCTAGAATTTCTAAGCAAACAGCTGGAGGCAGGGCTTTCTCCTATAGATTTCCATTTTTATGGAACGGTCTGCCTACCCATGTGAGAGACGCAGACTCGGTCTCAACCTTTAAGTCTTTACTGAAGACTTATCTCTTCAGTAGGTCATATGATTGAGTGTAGTCTGGCCCAGGAGTGTGAAGGTGAACGGAAAGGCTCTGGAGCAACGAACCGCCCTTGCTGTCTCTGCCTGGCCGGTTCCCCTCTCTCCACTGGGATTCTCTGCCTCTAACCCTATTACAGGGGCTGAGTCACTGGCTTACTGGTGCTCTTTCATGCCGTCCCTAGGAGGGGTGCGTCACTTGAGTGGGTTGAGTTACTGACGTGATCTTCCTGTCTGGGTTGGCGCACCCCCCTTGGTTTGTGCTGTGGTGGAGATCTTTGTGGGCTATACTCGGCCTTGTCTCAGGATTGTAAGTTGGTGGTTGAAGTTATCCCTCTAGTGGTGCGGGGCATGTGCTTTGGCAAAGTGGGTGGGGTTATATCCTTCCTGTTTGGCCCTGTCCGGGGGTATCATCGGATGGGGCCACAGTGTCTCCTGACCCCTCCTGTCTCAGCCTCCAGTATTTATGCTGCAGTAGTTTATGTGTCGGGGGGCTAGGGTCAGTTGGTTATATCTGGAGTACTTCTCCTGTCTTATCCAGTGTCCTGTGTGAATTTAAGTATGCTCTCTCTAATTCTCTCCTTCTCTCTTTCTTTCTCTCTCTCGGAGAACCTGAGCCCTAGGACCATACGTCAGGACTACCGGGCATGATGACTCCTTGCTGTCCCCAGTCCACCTGGCCTTGCTGCTGTTCCAGTTTCAACTGTTCTGCCTGCGGTTATGGAACCCTTACCTGTCCCAGACCTGCTGCTTTCAACTCTTAATGATCGGCTATGAAAAGCCAACTGACATTTATTCCTGATTATTATTTGACCATGCTTGTCATTTATGAACATTTTGAAAATCTTGGCTCTCTCTAATTCTCTCCTTCTCTCTTTCTTTCTCTCTCTCGGAGGACCTGAGCCCTAGGACCATACGTCAGGACTACCGGGCATGATGACTCCTTGCTGTCCCCAGTCCACCTGGCCTTGCTGCTATTCCAGTTTCAACTGTTCTGCCTGCGGTTATGGAACCCCTACCTGTCCCAGACCTGCTGTTTTCAACTTTTAATGATCGGCTATGAAAAGCCAACTGACATTTATTCCTGATTATTATTTGACCATGCTTGTCACTTATGAACATTTTGAACATCTTGGCCATGTTCTGTTATAATCTCCACCCGGTACAGCCAGAAGAGGACTGGCCACCCCTCATAGCCTGGTTCCTCTCTAGGTTTCTTCCTAGGTTTTGGCCTTTCTAGGGAGTTTTTCCTAGCCACCGTGCTTCTACACCTGCATTGCTTGCTGTTTGGGGTTTTAGGCTGGGTTTCTGTACAGCACTTCGAGATATTAGCTGACGTACGAAGGGCTATATAAAATAAACTTGATTTGATTTGATTTTGATTTGATTTAGATAGTGTATTTAGATTGGGTATTTAGATAGTGTATTTAGATAGTGTATTTAGATTGGGTATTTAGATTGGGTATTTAGATTGGGTATTTAGATTGGGTATTTAGATAGTGTATTTAGATTGGGTATTTAGATAGTGTGTTTAGATAGTGTGTTTAGATAGTGTATTTAGATTGGGTATCCATGCATCGCGAATAAATGGAGAGATATATGCCATTCCAAGATAAACATGGTTTAGTTTGATGACCCAATGAAAAGAGTCCCACAGGTAGCTGCAGATCCCATTCCCCTTTGAATACCGTCCTAGCCTGGTCCCAGATCTGTTTGTTCTCTAGCCAAGTACATCGCTGTCCTTGTCCAGACAACATGTCCCAAGGATTTGGCATGATAGCACAAACAGACTGCTCTGTCTATGAATTTGAGAGTGGTGACATTTCTTCAGGCCCATCCCTCAGCCTTTCAGGTATTGTTTCAACTAAGGATTGTAGCTTTAAGGAGTACTTCTAAACAGGGAATTCATTTCCCTTCCTTCCACTGAGTCTGATCCTTCCTCATTTTCCTGTTCAAATCAAATCACATGTTATTGGTCACATACACATATTTAGCTGATGTGATTGGCACATACACATATTTAGCTGATGTGATTGGCACATACACATATTTAGCTGATGTGATTGGCACATACACATATTTAGCTGATGTGACTGGCACATACACATATTTAGCTGATGTTATTGCGGGTGTAGCGAAATTCATGACAGATTAGTGTTTTGGTCAACGAGCCACAAATACAACCAGAGTCTATCATTTACATTTCAGTCATTTTCTCAGACGCTCTAATCCAGAGAGACTTACAATAGTGAGTGGATACATTTCTGTACTGGTCCCCTGTGGGAATCAAACCTACAACCCTGGCATTGCAAGCACCATGCTATACCAAATGAGCAATAGTTTTCACATGTTTGGCATGACTACGAGTCCCAAGGATTTGGTATGACAGCACAGTCTGGCACTCAGGCTGATATCTCCCCTGGCATTTCATTTATTTTGAGGTGGGCACGCAATGAAATACAGAGTGGGCATTCATTTTGTAGTCCTAAAATAACAATTTCAAAATGGACAATAATTAGTCTGGTAGCTAACTGAAAAGAGGGCTGTGTGGGAGGTTTGGGTGTGACTAACGAGGGTAGTCACACCCACAGACACTAGTTGTTCCTGCCACAACCAGCAGCTGGATCTAGACACACAAATCTCTCCTGTCATCACATGTTCAACCCAGACAATGTGCCTACTGATTACAGGGGATTTATTCAGGTTGCATCACATTTCTTTCTAACGCTGCTTCAGTATACACCCTCAACATGAACCACTAGGCAATAGATAGACCAACGATGATATAAATCCTAAAGATGATCTTTATGTTTTCACATAAAGAGAAAGAGGGGAAGAGAGAAAGAGAGAGAAAGTAAGAGAGAGAAAGAGAGAGAGAACGAAAGAGAGAGAGAGAGGAAGAGAGAGAGAGAGAAAGTGAGAGAGAAAGAGTGAGAGAGAACGAAAGAGAGAATGAGAGAGAGAAATGTAGAGAGAGAGAGGAAGAGAGAGAGAGAGTGAGTGAGGAAGAGAGAGAGAGAAAGAGTGAGAGGGAACGAAAGAGAGAAGGAGAGAGAGAAAGAGTGAGGAAGAGTGAGAGAGAGAAAGAGTGAGAGGGAACGAAAGAGAGAAGGAGAGAGAGAGAGAGAGTGAGGAAGAGTGAGAGAGAGAAAGAGTGAGAGGGAACAAAAGAGAGAAGGAGAGAGAGAGAGAGACACAGAGACAGAGCAAGAGAGGGGGTGGAGCTCCTGCTCTGGCCCAATGCCTCGGTCTAGAAAGTTGACAGAGGGAGTAGAATGGAGAGAAGAGGGAGGAGAGGAGGGGGCGGTACTAAAGGGGGGACCCCTCTTCTCTTCTCTGGGTCTGACAGCTGGTAACACCCCCTCCCTGATGACAGGCTAGAGCTGGATTCCCTCAATGAAAAAGCCTTTGATTGCTGGCAGGGCCTCTTCAGGTCTGGCTGAATGGCTGTCAGTCCTGTCAGGGTGATGGACGGGCGGCTAGTTCACCCCTGATCATAACAAGCCCCCTCGAGCTGAGCGCTAACTCTCAGGGAGCAGGACCTCTGCCTGTCAAAAGTCTACTCTCTACTCCAACAGATGGGATCAACCAAGTAACAACAAGATGGAGAGGAAGAGAGAGTTTGACTGAGAGTTTGGGCGACAATTAGGTTGCAATATGAGGGGGGGATGTAGGAAAGTAGATCAACTTTTTTGCCTGATGAAGTAGATTCATTAAATATATTAAAACAAACAACAAGAACAAATAAAATATTCCATTTGAAATACATTTGAATGGGTATTACTATTTCATGTTTTTCTGTGTATTTCTGAAAGTTTATTTTACTGCTCGAACTCAAAGGTTTGATGTTGTTTTTCTTAGCTGGAATCCGTAATGGTGAACCTGCCACGTGAGTTTGGGATATTACAACAACAAAGAAGTTACTGCAAACAACCAACACTGTTTTTTCCCATCAGACATTGCACGCTCGATAGAAGAGCACAATATGTACTGTAATTTAATTTACCTTGATGCACACCGCTCCTCAGCACGGCAACAAAAACAATAACAACGGTGATGGGGCGGCCTGTGGCGCTGTTTCCCCTACTGGGGATTCCAGCTTTAAAGGTAATGCTGAACAGAGTCATAACATGATGGAAAAGGGCTCAACAAGCAACAAACTAAAGTGAACCTAAACCTTCTGGCTTTCATTACCTGTATAATACCTAACGCTGTCTGGGAGATGCAGTGGTAGACTTGGGTTCTCTGGCCTTGAACACCATGATAAATACTTAACGAGGTTAGAGAAGACTCTGAAATGGGTCCCAAATGGCACCCTATCCTCTATATAGTGCACTACGTTTGACCAGGGCCCATAGGGCACTATATAGGGAATAGGGTGCCATTTTGTTTTTGTTTTTTTAATCCTAAAAACAGAATGATATACTCTTATGTTTAACCAGCGACCCATTATTATACATGTTGTATTGTAGATATGTAGTGGTGTAATAAAGCTATATCTGTAACTGTTTTATATTTAGTTTGACATGTAATGTAAGTGCCTTCATGTGTTTGGACCCCAGGAAGAGTAACCATATTTACACAGTCAGCAAGGAACTCTTAAAACACCCTGAATTGACTGGCAAACACTTACTGCAAAAAGGCTGTAGACGCTACAATAAATATATTTTTCTGCATTTTAAATGTTTTCTTCTGATTGTCAGAATGTGTCACTATTGTGGTAGAAACTCAAATTCAGTACACAACGTCTCACGACAGAACTCTGTTCTCCTCAGAATCATCTTTAAACCATTAAACACAAGATATTTACTACAATTCATATCCATGACAACAACTTGTACTCAAACAATCAGCGACTGTCTGAACACTGATTTATAACACTGCTATATTCTCCTGGCCATCGTCATAGCAGCCCTGCTTTTCAATCTCCAATGATATAACACTTCTACAGCCAATGATAGACGCACAATGATGAATACATTAGATTGATGGTATTGTATCGCCCCTAGGGACCGAGGCACTGGACGAGCACCTGATTTAAACTCACACTACAGTTATTTGTAAGGATGTATTAGATACCTGTAACGGTGGTCCTCCTCCTCTTCAACCGAAAAGGAGGAGTATTGAGGGAACCAAGGCGCAGCGGAGTTTGAAGACATAATTTATTAAAGAAAACACGAAAACATGAACTTGACTATCAACTAACAAAACAACAAACGGTGTAGACAAACCTGGACGACGAACTCACAATAAACACGAAGACGCACGAACAGGGAAAATAGCCTACACATAAATGACGATGAACAAAATAAACCGAACAGTCCCGTATGGTGCGACAAACACTGACACAGGAGACAACCACCCACCACGAACACTGTGAAAACACCTACCTAAATATGACTCTTAATTAGAGGAACGCCAAACACCTGCCTCTAATTAAGAGCCATACCAGGCAACCCATAAACCAACATAGAAACAGAAAACATAGAATGCCCACCCAAACTCACGTCCTGACCAACTAACACATACAACAAACTAACAGAAATAGGTCAGGAACGTGACATAACCCCCCCCATAAGGTGCGAACTCCGGGCGCACCAGCACAAAGTCTAGGGGAGGGTCTGGGTGGGCATCTGACCACGGTGGTGGCTCAGGCTCCGGGCGAGGTCCCCACCCCACCATAGTCAATCCCAGCTTCCATCTCCCCCTACAAATGACCACCCTCATACTACACCCACTTAATCTTTTGGGTAACATCAATACAAGGGAGAGCCCCGGGATAGAGGGATAACTCAGGACAGAGGGATAGCTCAGGACAGAGGGATAGCTCAGGATAGAGAGGTAGCTCAGGATAGAGAGGTAGCTCAGGATAGAGGGGCAACTCAGGATAGAGAGGTAGCTCAGGATAGAGGGGCAACTCCGGACTGAAAGGCAGCTCCGGACAGAGAGACAGCTCTGGACTGAGGGGCAGTTCTGGGTAAATAGCCGCTCTGGGCTGAGGGACAGCTCATGACTGGCTGACGGCTCTGGACGCTCATGGCTGGTTGACGGCTCTGGACGCTCATGGCTGGCTGACGGCTCTGGACGCTCATGGCTGGCTGACGGCTCTGGACGCTCATGGCTGGCTGACGGCTCTGGACGCTCATGGCTGGCTGACGGCTCTGGACGCTCATGGCTGGCTGACGGCTCTGGACGCTCATGGCTGGCTGACGGCTCTGGACGCTCATGGCTCGCTGACGGCTCTGGACGCTCATGGCTGGCTGACGGCTCTGGACGCTCATGGCTGGCTGACGGCTCTGGACGCTCATGGCTGGCTGACGGCTCTGGACGCTCATGGCTGGCTGACGGCTCTGGACGCTCATGGCTGGCTGGCGGCTCTGGCAGATCCTGTCTGGTTGGCGGCTCTGGCAGATCCTGTCTGGTTGGCGGCTCTGGCAGATCCTGTCTGGTTGGCGGCTCTGGCAGATCCTGTCTGGTTGGCGGCTCTGGCAGATCCTGTCTGGTTGGCGGCTCTGGCAGATCCTGTCTGGTTGGCGGCTCTGGCAGATCCTGTCTGGTTGGCGGCTCTGGCAGATCCTGTCTGGTTGGCGGCTCTGGCAGATCCTGACTGACGACTGGCTCTAGCGGCTCCTGACTGACTATCGGCTCTGACGGCTCGGGACAGACGGGCGGCTCTAATGGCTCGGGACAGACGGATGGCTCAGACGGCGCTGGGGAGACGGATGGCTCAGACGGCGCTGGGGAGACGGATGGCTCAGACGGCGCTGGGGAGACGGATGGCTCAGACGGCGCTGGGGAGACGGATGGCTCAGACTGCTCCTGTCTGGCGGAAGGCTCTGACTGCTCCTGTCTGGCGGAAGGCTCTGTAGGCTCATGGCAGACGGGCAGCTTTGCAGGCTCATGGCAGACAGGCAGTTCATGCGCCGTTGGGCAGACGGCAGACTCTGGCCGGCTGAGACGCACTGTAGGCTTGGTGCGTGGTGCCGGAACTGGAGGCACCTGACTGAGGACACGCACTTCAAGCCTAGTGCGGGGAGCAGGGACAGGGCACACTGACCTCTCGAAGCGCACTATATGCCTGGTGCGTGGTACCGGACTGAGGGCACGCACCTCAGGACGAGTGCGGGGAGAAACAACAGTGTGCACAGGACTTAGGAGACGCACAGGTGGCTTAGTGCGCGGTGCCGGAACTGGAGGCACTGGGCTGGAGACACGCACCATAGGGAGAGTGCGTGGAGGAGGAACAGGGCTCTGAAAACGCACTGGAAGCCTGGTGCGTAGTGTAGGCACTGGTGGTACTGGGCTGGGGCGGGGAGGTAGTGCCGGAAATACCGGACCGTGAAGGCGTACTGGCTCCCTTGAGCACCGAGCCTGCCCAACCTTACCTGGTTGAATGCTCCCCGTCGCCCGACCAGTGCGGGGAGGTGGAATAACCCGCACCGGGCTATGTAGGCGAACCGGGGACACCATGCGTAAGGCTGGTGCCATGTAAGCCGGCCCGAGGAGACGCACTGGAGACCAGACGCGTTGAGCCGGCCTCATGACACCTGGCTCAATGCCCAATCTAGCCCTACCCGTGCGGGGAGGCGGAATAACCCGCACTGGGCTATGCACTCGTACAGGAGACACCGTGCGCTCTACTGCGTAACACGGCGCCTGCCCGTACTCCCGCTCTCCACGGTAAGCCTGGGAAGTGGGCGCAGGTCTCCTACCTGCCCTTGGCCCACTACCTCTTAGCCCCCCCCCAAGAAATTTTTGGGTGGTACTCACGGGCTTTTCGGGCTTCCGTGCTAGACGCGTCCCCTCATAACTCCGGTTCCCTTCTCCGGTTGCCTCTGCTCTCCTCAGTGCCTCCAGCTGTTCCCATGGGAGGCGATCCCTACCAGCCAGGATCTCCTCCCATGTGTAGCAACCTTTCCCGTCCAATACATCGTCCCAAGTCCATTCCTCCTTCTTTTTCTGTCCCTTACTCCGTTTACACCGCTGCTTGGTTCTGGAGATTTGGTGGGTGGTTCTGTAACGGTGGTCCTCCTCCTCTTCAACCGAAAAGGAGGAGTATTGAGGGAACCAAGGCGCAGCGGAGTTTGAAGACATAATTTATTAAAGAAAACACGAAAACATGAACTTGACTATCAACTAACAAAACAACAAACGGTGTAGACAAACCTGGACGACGAACTCACAATAAACACGAAGACGCACGAACAGGGAAAATAGCCTACACATAAATGACGATGAACAAAATAAACCGAACAGTCCCGTATGGTGCGACAAACACTGACACAGGAGACAACCACCCACCATGAACACTGTGAAAACACCTACCTAAATATGACTCTTAATTAGAGGAACGCCAAACACCTGCCTCTAATTAAGAGCCATACCAGGCAACCCATAAACCAACATAGAAACAGAAAACATAGAATGCCCACCCAAACTCACGTCCTGACCAACTAACACATACAACAAACTAACAGAAATAGGTCAGGAACGTGACAATACCATAATTGTATAGTTCACACTAAAAGGAAAGTCATTGGTCCTGTCCCAAATGGCACCTCATTTCCCTAAAAAGTGGACTGCTTTTAACCAGGGCCCATAGAGCTCTGGTCAAAAGTAGTGCACTATGTAGGGAATAGGGTGCCATGTAGAAGGCAGTTATTCTATCCTCCCTGTTTCCTGTGCTGACTCAGGTCTGATTCCCTACTAGACTCTCAGGACTACTACAGTTTACTACACCTGGGTTCAAATTAGTTTTCTTTCAAATATTTTGGAGCCCTGAGGTCTCCACACAGCAGCACACTCAGTATGTAAGTCACACACACACACACACACACATGCACACACACACGCACACACACACACACACACACACACACACACACACACACACACACACACACACACACACACACACACACACACACACACACACACACACACACACGGTGCTGTGGAGCAGTGGAGCAGAGGCCATGCAGGTCATTCCCCCACACCAAACTGAGAGGTCCCTGTACACCTGAGAAGCAGAGAGGAGCTCTGTTAACATTACAAACATGGTCAGTCAACAAGACTAGGTTTACACTCCGTGACTGGCAGTGTTACACACACACAAACTGCAACTTCCTGGCCAACAAAAACTCTGAGGTGTACCTCTACTTTCTTATTGACTTGGCCCTCGGTACCCCCACATGAAACAGCAGCAGTCATAGCAGAGCTGTATACAGTAGGACTACTTTAGACTGGAGAGTAGGGCTGTGTGTGTGTGTGTGTGTGTGTGTGTGTGTGTGTGTGTGTGTGTGTGTGTGTGTGTGTGTGTGTGTGTGTGTGTGTGTGTGTG
This sequence comes from Salvelinus namaycush, assembly GCF_016432855.1. Taxonomy (NCBI): domain Eukaryota; kingdom Metazoa; phylum Chordata; class Actinopteri; order Salmoniformes; family Salmonidae; genus Salvelinus; species Salvelinus namaycush. Next base: position 27,826,563 of record NC_052343.1, read on the forward strand.
TGTGTGTGTGTGTGTGTGTGTGTGTGTGTGTGTGTGTGTGTGTGTGCGTGTGCGTGCGTGCGTGCGTGCATGTGTGCTTGTGTGTGTGTGTTTGCATGGGCACACAGTCAGCTCTGGCCTCAGCACATCCCAGAATTCCTGCAACTGCCAAACAGGAAGTCTCTGTCCTGCCAAGCATCCATCACCTGTCAACTATTCCTCTGACTGGACAGTCACTAATAATTATATTAAACTTAACTGGAGTATGATATTGAAGCAGATCAGATTGTCTCACAAGACTAGTTAGTGGGGAAAGAGACCGATGTGACTAAGGATAAAACTGGTATTTTGTATTTCATTAGGGACCCCAATAGCTGTTGCCAAGGCAGCTGCTACTCTTCCTGGGGTTTATTGTGGAACCCCAATAGCTGTTGCCATGGCAGCAGCTACTCTTCCTGGGGTTTATTATGGAACCCCAATAGCTGTTGCCAAGGCAGCTGCTACTCTTCCTGGGGTTTATTATGGATCCCCAATAGCTGTTGCCAAGGCAGCAGGTACTCTTCTGGGGTTTATTATGGAACCCCAATAGCTGTTGTCATGGCAGCAGCTACTCTACCTGGGGTCCCAAACACATAAAACAAAAGATAAAACAGTACATCATATAACATTATTATTACACCACTACAGATCTGGGGAGGCAGAGTGTAGAGTGTAGAGACTGCAGGTAGCCTGGTGGTTAGAGAGGCAGGAAGCCTGGTGGTTAGAGAGGCAGGTAGCCTGGTGGTTAGAGTGGAGGGGCGGCAGGTAGCCTGGTGGTTAGAGAGGCAGGTTGCCTGGTGGTTAGAGAGGCAGGTAGCCTGGTGGTTAGAGAGGCAGGTAGCCTGGTGGTTAGAGAGGCAGGTAGCCTGGTGGTTAGAGAGGCAGGTAGCCTGGTGGTTAGAGAGATAGGTAGACTGGTGGTTAGAGAGGCAGGTAGCCTGGTGGTTAGAGAGGCAGGTAGCCTAGTGGTTAGAGAGACAGGTAGCCTGGTGGTTAGAGAGGCAGGTAGCCTGGTGGTTAGAGCGCTGGACTAGTAACCGAAAAGTTGCAATATCGAATTCCTGACCTGACAAGGTAAAAATCTGTTGTTTTGCCCCTGAACAAGGCAGTTAACCCACTGTTCCTAGGCCGTCATTGTAAATAAGAATTTGTTCTTAACTGACTTGACTAGTTAAATACGGGTAAAATAAAAAAAATCTACAATACAACATGTATAATAAATGGTTATTGGAGTATATGAGTGTATGATTCTGTTTTTAGGAGAAAAAAGAATAGTTACAAAATGGAGTTTACCGTGTCATTAATTGTTACATGTTACAATATGTTTGTCCAATTCAAAAGTTGTTTTAAGTTAGTGTAAGTAAGCAGACTAATGGCCTGTTAGAATTAGTATGTGTACAGCCATGAATGTTGCGAGGAACTTGGTGACTGATGTCATGGGTACTAGAGTTCTGTTTGGATTGTAGAGAAGTCAGTGAAGTGGAACTGAACCTCTTTCCTTACAGGGAGAGCTTTGATCAGAGTTCAGCCTTATTGGCTCCTCTAGATGTTGTGTCGTGTATGATTTCCCCTGTCCTCTGGCAGCTGACACACTGCTGTCATCATACTGTGTGTGTGTGTGTGGTGTGTGGTGTGTGGTGTGTGGTGTGTGGTGTGTGGTGTGTGGTGTGTGGTGTGTGTGTGTGTGTGTGTGTGTGTGTGTGTGTGTGTGTGTGTGTGTGTGTGTGTGTGTGTGTGTGTGTGTGTGTTGACCATACTCAGGTTCAGCTCTCTGGGTGTAATAGTAATCCGTTCTCTCTCTGGTCCCAGTGGCCTCGTTAAAACACACACACATTCTTCGTTAGAAGGACACACACATTCTTCGTTAGAAGGACACACACATTCTTCGTTAGAAGGACACACACATTCTTCGTTAGAAGGACACACACACGTTCCATAATTGGCTGCTTGTTTTTGTTGCGCTGGCACTTTGGAGCGTTGATTTCTGTCAGATCATTTAGAGATGAGGGAGGAGAAAAACACCCGGTGGTTGATAAATCCTCACTGATCGCTGAAAAGGGCATCAATAAACGTACCGGACTCCACCTGTCCCAGTTTCTGATGGCGCCAGAGGGGAGGCCTGCCGTCTTATCAGTCCTCAACCAATCATGCTGTTTGTTTGTTTTTTCGCGTTGCTCGTAACTTGTTTTGTACATAATCTTGCTGCTACCGTCTCTTATGACCGAAAAGAGCTTCTGGACATCAGAACTGGGATTGCTCACCTCAAAACTGGACAAAGAGTTTTTCTTCAATGAGTCGGACGCGAGGGATAAACTTTTGACACCCGACCAGGCCCCAATCCCCGTGATTCGCTGGAGAAGGAAACGGTGATTCCGAGGCAAAAGTTCAGGGTGCCTTGTGAGGACCAGGCGACGAGCGGCTAATCTGCCTTTGCCCTCCGTTCTGCTAGCTAACGTTCAATCGCTAGAAAATAAATGGGACGAATTGAAAGCACGTATATCCTACCAACGGGACATTAAAAACTGTAATATCTTATGTTTCACCGAGTCATGGATGAACGACGACATTAAGAACGTAGCGCTGGCAGGTTCAACACTCTATCGGCCAGACAGAACAGCAGCCTCCTGTAAGACACGGGGTGGCAGGTTAAACACTCTATCGGCCAGACAGAACAGCAGCCTCCTGTAAGACACGGGGCGGCAGGTTAAACACTCTATCGGCCAGACAGAACAGCAGCCTCCTGTAAGACACGGGGCGGCAGGTTAAACACTCTATCGGCCAGACAGAACAGCAGCCTCCTGTAAGACACGGGGTGGCAGGTTAAACACTCTATCGGCCAGACAGAACGGGGCGGCAGGTTAAACACTCTATCGGCCAGACAGAACAGCAGCCTCCTGTAAGACACGGGGCGGCAGGTTAAACACTCTATCGGCCAGACAGAACAGCAGCCTCCTGTAAGACACGGGGCGGCAGGTTAAACACTCTATCGGCCAGACAGAACAGCAGCCTCCTGTAAGACACGGGGCGGCAGGTTAAACACTCTATCGGCCAGACAGAACAGCAGCCTCCTGTAAGACACGGGGCGGCAGGTTAAACACTCTATCGGCCAGACAGAACAGCAGCCTCCTGTAAGACACGGGGCGGCAGGTTAAACACTCTATCGGCCAGACAGAACAGCAGCCTCCTGTAAGACACGGGGTGGCAGGTTAAACACTCTATCGGCCAGACAGAACAGCAGCCTCCTGTAAGACACGGGGCGGCAGGTTAAACACTCTATCGGCCAGACAGAACAGCAGCCTCCTGTAAGACACGGGGTGGCAGGTTAAACACTCTATCGGCCAGACAGAACAGCAGCCTCCTGTATGACATGGGGCGGGGGCCTATGCATTTATGTAAACAACAGTTGGTGCACGATATCTAAGGAAGTCTCAAAGTTTTACTCGCCTGAGGTGGAGTATCTTATGATAATCTACTTCATTTTTTTCATTTTTTATTTAACTGGGCAAGTCAGTTAAGAACAAATTCTTATTTACAATGACGGCCTAGGAACAGTGGGTTAACTGCCTTGTTCAGGGACAGAACGACAGATTTTTACCTTGTCATCTCAGGGATTCAATCTTGCAACCTTTCGGTTACTGGCCCAACGCCCAAACCACTAGGCTATCAGCCACCACAAATATGCTGCAGATAAGCTGCAGACCTAACTATTTACCCAGAGAGTTTTCGTCTGTTACTTTCGTAGCTGTCTATATACCACCACAGAGCGAGGTTGGAACTAAAACCGCATTAAATTAACTGTATTCCGCCATAAACAAACAGGAAAATGCTCATCCAGAGGCGACGTTCCCAGTGGCCGGTGACTTTAATGCAGGGAAACTTAAATCAAGGTGCCCCGCTAGCGGGACACAAGCCGACAACATCCGGTGAAATTGGAGGGCGCGCAATTCAAATAAATAATCGTAATATTAAACATTCATGAACATACAAGTGTCTTATATCATTTAAAAGCTTAAATCCTTGTTAATCTCACTCCGTTGTCCGGTTTCAAAAAGGCTTTATGGCGAAAGCATACCATGCGATTGTCTGAGGATGGCGCCCCACATCAACATATTTTTCAACCAGCACAGGCTTCAAAAAATCACAAATAGCGATTAAATAAATCACTTACTGTAACGGTCGTCGTAATCCTCCTCCTCGGACGAGGAGGAGAGGCGAGAAGGATCAGACCAATATGCAGAGTGGAAAGTGGTCATCTTTTAATTCACGTAGACTAAACACTTAATATACAAAACAACAAACGTGACAAAACCGCAAACAGTCCCGTGTGGTACTAACACTGACACGAGATACAAACACCCACAAAAACCACGTGAATCCCAGGCTGCCTAAGTATGATTCTCAATCAGGGACAACGATTGACAGCTGTCTTTGATTGAGAATCATACCCGGCCGAACACAAACAACCCAACATAGAAAATAACACCTCGACAACCCACCCCAACTCACGCCCTGACCAACTAAATAAACACAAGAAAAAGGAAAAACAGGTCAGGAACGTGACATAACCCCCCACTTAAGGTGCGAACTCCGGGCGCACCAGCATAAAGTCTAGGGGAGGGTCTGGGTGGGCGTCTGTCCACGGTGGCGGCTCTGGCGCTGGTCGTGGTCCCCACCCCACCATAGTCAAACCCCGCTTCCTTGGCCTCCTCCCAATGGACACCCTCCATGTCAATCCCACTCTACCAAAGGGCAGCACCGGACTGAGGGGCAGCACCGGACTGAGGGGCAGCACCGGACTGAGGGGCAGCACCGGACTGAGGGGCAGCACCGGACTGAGGGGCGAATCCTGGCTGGCTGGCTCTGGTGGATCCTGGCTGGCTGGCTCTGGCGGATCCTGGCTGGCTGGCTCTGGCGGATCCTGGCTGGCTGGCTCTGGCAGCTCCTGACTGGCTGGCTCTGGCAGCTCCTGGCTGGACGGCTCTGGCTGGTCCTGGCTGGACGGCTCTGGCTGGTCCTGGCTGGACGGCTCTGGCTGGTCCTGGCTGGACGGCTCTGGCTGGTCCTGGCTGGACGGCTCTGGCTGGTCCTGACTGGACGGCTCTGGCAGCTCCTGACTGGATGGCTGGCAGCTCCTGACTGGCTGGCTCTGGCAGCTCCTGGCTGGACGGCTCTGGCTGGTCCTGGCTGGACGGCTCTGGCTGGTCCTGGCTGGACGGCTCTGGCTGATCCTGGCTGGACGGCTCTGGCTGGTCCTGGCTGGACGGCTCTGGCTGGTCCTGGCTGGACGGCTCTGGCTGGTCCTGGCTGGACGGCTCGGAACAGACGGACAGCGCTGGGAAGGCAGGCAGTTCAGACAGCGCTGGGAAGGCAGGCAGTTCAGACACTGGCTGCGCTGGAGAGGAGGAAGGCTCTGACAGCGCTGGACAGGTGGGAGCAGCTGGAGAGAGAACCCGGAGAGACAGCCTGGTGCGGGGGGCTGCCACCGGTGGACTGGTACGTGGAGGTGGCACCGGGTATACCGGACCGTGAAGGAGGACACGCGCTCTTGAGCACCGAGCCTCCCCAACCCTACCAGGTTGAATGGTCCCCGTAGCCCTGCCAGTGCGGCGAGGTGGAATAGCCCGCACTGGGCTAAGCACGCGTACTGGGGACACCGTGCGCTTTACCGCATAACACGGTGTCTGACCAGTACGACGCCCTCTCACTCCACGGTAAGCACGGGGAGTTGGCTCAGGTATCCTACCCGGCTTTGCCACACTCCGCGTGTGCCCCCCCCCCAAGAAATTTTTGGGTCTGACTCTCGGGCTCCCAACCGCGTCGCCGCGCTGCCTCCTCATACCAGCGCCTCTCTGCCTTCGCTGCCTCCAACTCCGCCTTGGGACGGCGATATTCCCCTGGCTGAGCCCAGGGTCCTTTGCCGTCCAGGATCTCCTCCCAAGTCCACGAGTCCTGTGTTTTCTTCCACTGCTGTTGCCGCCCTTCTCCACTCCGCTTGGTCTAAGGGGTGGGTGTTTCTGTAACGGTCGTCGTAATCCTCCTCCTCGGACGAGGAGGAGAGGCGAGAAGGATCAGACCAATATGCAGAGTGGAAAGTGGTCATCTTTTAATTCACGTAGACTGAACACTTAATATACAAAACAACAAACGTGACAAAACCGCAAACAGTCCCGTGTGGTACTAACACTGACACGAGATACAAACACCCACAAAAACCACGTGAATCACAGGCTGCCTAAGTATGATTCTCAATCAGGGACAACGATTGACAGCTGTCTCTGATTGAGAATCATACCCGGCCGAACACAAACAACCCAACATAGAAAATAACACCTCAACAACCCACCCCAACTCACGCCCTGACCAACTAAATAAACACAAGAAAAAGGAAAAACAGGTCAGGAACGTGACACTTACTGTTGAAGATCTTCCTCTGTTTGCAATCCCAAGGGTCCCAGCTACAACATAAATGGTCGTTTCGTTAGATAAAATCCTTCTTTATATCCCAAAAGGTCTGTTTAGTTGGCACCATTGATTTCAGTAATCCACTCGTTCAACATGCAGACAAAGAGTCCAAAAAGCTACCCTTAAACTTCGTCCAAACAAGTCAAACGACGTTTCTATTTAATCCTCAGGTACTCTAAAATGTAAATAAACAATAATATTTCATACAGAAAGTAGTATGTTCAATAGGAAAGGAAAATTAACGCGCACGCCCTCTCCCTCGCACGCCGAAAGACTGATATTGTTCTGGTGCTCTTCTCACCAAAACTCCAAATACTTGTTCGTTTTTTCAAAAAACAAGCCTGAAACCTTGAATAAAGACTGTTTACATCTAGTGGAAGCCATAGGAATTGCAATCTGGGAGACGGATTTACATAGAAACAATAGGAACCAATTATAAGAGCCTGGGAGCTAAAAAAAAATTATTCCGGTCGGATTTTCTTCAGATTTTTGCCTGCCATATCAATTCTGTTATAGTCTCAGACATTATTCTAACAGTGTTTTCTATCTAATGCTACCAATTATATGCATATCCTGGTTTCTGGGCTTGAGTAAGAGGCTGTTTACTTTGGGCACGTCAGTCAGGCGGAAATTCAGGGAACTAGACAGAGAGGGGTTAAATCAGTTTTACCAAATTTCTATCAACACGTGCAACCAGAGGTAAAAACATTCTAGACCACCTCGACTCCACACACAGCGACGCATACAAAGCTCTCCCTCGCCCTCCATTTGGCAAATCTGACCATAACTCCTGATTCCTGCTTACAAGCAACAATTAAAGCAGGAAGCACCCGTGACTAGATCAATAAAAAAGTGGTCAGATGAGGCAGATGCTAAACTACTGTTTTGCTAGCACAGACTGGAATATTTTCCGGGATTCTTCCGATGGCATTGAGGATTACACCACATCAGTCACTGGCTTCCTCAATAAGTGCATCGATGACGTCGTCCCCACAGTGACTATACGTACATACCCCAACCAGAAGTCATGGATTACAGGCAACATTCGCACTGAGCTAAAGGGTAGAGCTGCCACGTTCAAGGAGCGGGACTCTAACCCGGAAGCTTATAAGAAATCCTGCTATCCCCTGCGACGAACCATCAAACAGTCAAAACGTCAATACAGGACTAAGATCGAATCGTACTACACCGGCTCCGACGCTCGTCGGGTGTGGCAGGGCTTGCAAACTATTACAGACTTCAAAGGGAAGCACAGCCGAGAGCTGCCCAGTGACACGAGCCTACCAGACAAGATAAATAACTTCTATGCTCGCTACGATGAGGAGTGATACAGTCAGAAAAAACTCTGGTATGCTCCCATGGTGATTTAATCAGAAGTTTCGATCTGAGTTGGATCTTCGTCATGATGGAAACGTTGTCTTTATTGTGCGTCTGTTTAAATCACCGTAGGAACATACCAGAGTTGAGGACATTCCTTTTATCTTTGAGACGTTCTTCTGTCCTCCACCTGATAAGTTGGATGTGCATATTTTCTATTTTTCCAAATGATATGGTAAGCCACATCTCAACGTCACTCCACAGAGGGCCAGGTGTCGGGGGGGTTTCGCTCCTCCCTTGGACTTGATTGATGAATTAAGGTCACTGATTAATTAGGAACTCCCCTCACATGGTTGTCTAGGTCTTAATTGAAAGGGGAAACCAAATTCACTAGGAATGAGTTTGACACCCCTGCAGTAAGCCATTTGGCTGACCATCAAAGGTAAACTGACCAAGGTGCACAATAACATCAAGAAAACGTGCAACGAACCAGGCAGATCGCTCAAGAGTAACTTCGAAATTGGACATCTATCCACGTGATATTGAGGACCACTTGAAATTCCTTCCAAACTGTCCACTAGGGGCAACATTGAGCACTATTACCATCAAGTAGGCTTGTGTTTTGCTAGGGCATTGTGGAGAGGGCTGGCGGATGGATGTAATCCCATTACTTTTTATTAATTCATAAAAAAATATGATTTTAAACCTTTCCCAAACCTTAACCCGTACCTTAACCATTCGGAAATTAGTGCCTAAATTTTATGTTTGAACCCTATCCCAAACCTGAACCCCTAACCTTCTAAATTTGACATTTAGAGCAACTTCGAAATTTGAAGTTTGGAGAAACGTGGATAAACGTCTAATTTTGCAGTGAGACTGTGAGAGCTTGTTGCTCCAAATGCAGTCTTCTCACCTTGTGCAGAACACACTCTCTGTCTCCCTCGTCCTGTCTCCCTCTCTCGCTGCCTCACTCCCACAGCCATACATACCTACATCTATCCCCTATGAAGTATCTCTCTCCTGCTGCCACTGGTTAAGCCATTATCAAACCAGCATGATTCATAATTCATGGGATGTGGAGGGCAAGCTCAGACCCTATATAAATCTGAACATTCCTAACACAAAGCTATAGCGTATCATTTATCAAGGCAATCTCTGAGCACTCATATTTTACCTCTTGTTGTGAAGGATTCATGCCTCGACCAAACTGGAGGATGTATCTTTCTCTCTCTCAGACAGGAGAAAGGCACAATCTGCGATTCAAACAACAACAGCTATATATATTGTTATTTAAAAGTCAAACGATGCATGTACCAGTTCCACATTGCCCATATAAGGTAAAACCAGAAATACCTAAATACAGGATGTTTAACTGTTAAGAGTCCTGAAGCACTCTTTGGTTATTGAGGCAGTGAATGTTTTCCTAACACAGAAAGATTGACTAAATAGTTCTTAAGGCTAACTAAACTAAATGAAGTGACTCTTTAATCTGTCTTTCACTACACAGGACCGTTCCCAACATGGGACCATCTGTCAGTACCCTCTGAGAGGGACAAACAGTGTGTGTTTGTGTGTGTGTGCGCGCATGTCGGTATGTGTGTGCCTGTGTGTGTGTGTGTGTGTGTGTGTGTGTGTGTGTGTGTGTGTGTGTGTGTGTGTGTGTGTGTGTGTGTGTGTGTGTGTGTGTGTGTGTGTGTGTGTGTGTGTGTGTGTGTGTGTGTGTGTGTGTGTGAGAGAGAAACTCAAGACCCCACAGCAGCCTTCACAAGAACTTAGTTTAATTTAAACATGTTGCAGGGTTGTTTACTGGTCACTCTATAGGAACATAATCAGGAGGCCCGGTGTCTCCGGGGTAACAAGGTCCAGCTGAAGGCTGAAGAGGGGAGAGGAGGGAAACACAAGCCGGTCTGTGTCTGTCTGCCACTTCATTTCCTGTCTGGTTGAGAGAGCTGAGAGCCTGTTTCCTGGGACCATTAAACCTCAACATGGCATCACCCCCCACCGGGAGGAATTCAGCCAGTCGCAATGGAATCAACTGCACTTGTACCTCCTACATTTTCCCCTCCTCTCTTCTCAGGCTGTGTCCCTAATGACATCCTATTCCCTGGTCAAATGTAGTACACTATATAGGGGATAGGGTGTCATTAGGGTTGTGACCTCAGTCTCTCCCCTCCCTTCTTCTGGCCTACCCAGAGCTGCTGGAATCTCAGCTGCAAGCAATTAATTTTGAGGACTCACTGAGTAATGGTTTCCACATTGTGTCTTGATAGGTTCCAAATTGAAAAATACATTTTGGAGAATGGACAATGTAAATCAGCGTAAGGTTTTGTCAGGTTCCAGTTGTTCAGAGGGAGGGTATAGCGGTTGTGGGGTTGTTCAGCGTTCAGGGCCAATGAAAGCACTGATTTTCACACCAAACAGGCAGCCGTGTCTTCCCTAGTATGAAACAGTTTACCCCCTGAGGAAGGATCATTCTACAGAACAGTAATAATGGAATGTCAGAACTATCACCTGAAAGCGGTTTGCATCATTAACCTTCTCAACAGTGAATCAGAGATGAAGAGAGACGACCACACAACTGTAGTGAGGGATAATCACTTGTTTTCCAAAACATCATGTCATATTACACACCATTTCTTTTCCACATGTCAGCCAGTTGCAAGGCAGTCCTTACCATTACCTTTGGTGGAACATTGAAGTTTAGAAATACATTTTGCGGACGTATTTTCAACGTCTTGAACTCCAAATTAATGACGTTAAAGTCCTCCGGCATCTCTGCTGCTGCCAGTTCTCTTCAACCATACTTTGACCTCAGGAAGAAAGGTGAAACATTTTGACCTCAGGAAGAAAGGTGAAATATTTTGACGTCAGGAAGAAAGGTGAAACATTTTGACCTCAGGAAGAAAGGTGAAACATTTTGACCTCAGGAAGAAAGGTGAAACATTTTGACCTCAGGAAGAAAGGTAAACATTTTGACGTCTGGAAGAAAGGTGAAACATTTTGACGTCTGGAAGAAAGGTGAAACATTTTGATGTCTGGAAGAAAGGTGAAACATTTTGACGTCTGGAAGAAAGGTGAAACATTTTGACGTCTGGAAGAAAGGTGAAACATTTTGACGTCTGGAAGAAAGGTGAAACATTTTGACGTCTGGAAGAAAGGTGAAACATTTTGACCTCAGGAAGAAAGGTGAAACATTTTGACCTCAGGTAGAAAGGTGAAACATTTTGACGTCTGGAAGAAAGGTGAAACATTTTGACGTCTGGAAGAAAGGTGAAACATTTTTATGTCTGGAAGAAAGGTGAAACATTTTGACCTCAGGAAGAAAGGTGAAACATTTTGATGTCTGGAAGAAAGGTGAAACATTTTGACCTCAGGAAGAAAGGTGAAACATTTTGACGTCTGGAAGAAAGGTGAAACATTTTTATGTCTGGAAGAAAGGTGAAACATTTTGACCTCAGGAAGAAAGGTGAAATATTTTGACCTCAGGAAGAAAGGTGAAACATTTTGATGTCTGGAAGAAAGGTGAAACACTTTGACCTCAGGAAGAAAGGTGAAACATTTTGACCTCAGGAAGAAAGGTGAAACATTTTGACCTCAGGAAGAAAGGTGAAACATTTTGACCTCAGGAAGAAAGGTGAAACATTTTGACGTCTGGAAGAAAGGTGAAGCAGAGAAAAAAACGTGGGATTATACAGATGTTGCCATTGGGGAAGTTATGTCACGTCCTGGAAGCAATGACTGGACAGCAGTAAGGCTGAATCCCAAATGGCATCCTACTCCTCATACAGTGCACTGCTTTTGTCCAGAGCCCTATGAGCCCTGGTCAAATGTATTGCACTAGGGAATAGGGTGCAATTTGGGACTCAACCTAAGTGAATGGTGAACCACTGTGGCCTGTCCCTATCAATTAGCCCTCCGTCACCAGGCCTTGCAGGGCGTGTTGCTTTGCCTTTGTTTTCACATCCAGCTGTGGGTTATTACTGGCCCAGCCAGCCTGCCTGAGGAGGCCAAGCCAGATGGCTGACAGGCAGGCAGGACTGAGTAAGAGCTGGGTAGAGGAGAGGGTGTACTAGAGAGACAGGACTGAGTAAGAGCTGGGTAGAGGAGAAGGTGTACCAGACAGACAGACAGGACTGAGTAAGAGCTGGGTAGAGGAGAGGGTGTACTAGAGAGACAGGACTGAGTAAGAGCTGGGTAGAGGAGAGGGTGTACCACACAGACAGACAGGACTGTGAGTAAGAGCTGGGTAGAGGAGAGGGTGTACTAGAGAGACAGGACTGAGTAAGAGCTGGGTAGAGGAGAGGGTGTACTAGAGAGACAGACAGGACTGTGAGTAAGAGCTGGGTAGAGGAGAGGGTGTACTAGAGAGACAGGACTGAGTAAGAGCTGGGTAGAGGAGAGGGTGTACTAGAGAGACAGGACTGAGTAAGAGCTGGGTAGAGGAGAGGGTGTACTAGAGAGACAGACAGGACTGTGAGTAAGAGCTGGGTAGAGGAGAGGGTGTACTAGAGAGACAGACAGGACTGTGAGTAAGAGCTGGGTAGAGGAGAGGGTGTACTAGAGAGACAGGACTGAGTAAGAGCTGGGTAGAGGAGAGGGTGTACTAGAGAGACAGGACTGAGTAAGAGCTGGGTAGGAGAGAGGGTGTACCAGACAGACAGACAGGACTGAGTAAGAGCTGGGTAGAGGAGAGGGTGTACCAGACAGACAGGACTGAGTAAGAGCTGGGTAGGGGATAGGGTGTAGAGGTACAGGGTAGGGGAGAGGGTGTAGAGGTACAGGGTAGGGGCGAGGGTGTAGAGGTACAGGGTAGAGGAGAGGGTGTAGAGGTACAGGATAGGGGAGAGGGTGTAGAGGTACAGGGTAGGGGAGAGGGTGTAAAGGTACAGGGTAGAGGAGAGGGTGTAGAGGTACAGGGGAGAGGGTGTAGAGGTACAGGGTAGGGGAGAGGGGAGGGTGTAAAGGTACAGGGTAGAGGAGAGGGTGTAGAGGTACAGGGGAGAGGGTGTAGAGGTACAGGATAGGGGAGAGGGTGTAGAGGTACAGGGTAGAGGAGAGGGTGTAGAGGTACAGGGTAGAGGAGAGGGTGTAGAGGTACAGGGTAGAGGAGAGGGTGTAGAGGTACAGGGGAGAGGGTGTAGAGGTACAGGATAGGGGAGAGGGTGTAGAGGTACAGGGTAGAGGAGAGGGTGTAGAGGTACAGGGTAGAGGAGAGGGTGTAGAGGTACAGGGGAGAGGGTGTAGAGGTACAGGATAGGGGAGAGGGTGTAGAGGTACAGGGTAGAGGAGAGGGTGTAGAGGTACAGGGTAGAGGAGAGGGTGTAGAGGTACAGGGTAGAGGAGAGGGTGTAGAGGTACAGGGTAGGGGAGAGGGTGTAGAGGTACAGGGTAGAGGAGAGGGTATAGAGGAACAGGGTAGAGGAGAGGGTGTAGAGGTACAGGGTAGGGGAGAGGGTGTAGAGGTACAGGGTAGAGGAGAGGGTGTAGAGGTACAGGGTAGGGGAGAGGGTGTAGAGGTACAGGGTAGGGGAGAGGGTGTAGAGGTACAGGGTAGGAGAGAGGGTGTAGAGGTACAGGGTAGAGGAGAGGGTGTAGAGGTACAGGGTAGGGGAGAGGGTGTAGAGGTACAGGGTAGGGGAGAGGTAGCCTGGTCCAAGATCTAAGTGCTGTCTTGCCAACTCCTATTGGAACATACCTACAGTACATGTAACAAAAAACACTTTCTAGTAGTGGTTGAACTTAGAGGGGACTTTCCTCCAGTATTTCTGTCTCAGTGAAAGAAAGCGTTGGTGTGTGTGAGAGAGAGAGAGAGAGAGAGAGAGAGAGAGAGAGAGAGAGAGAGAGAGAGAGAGAGAGAGAGAGAGAGAGAGAGAGACAGACAGACAGACAGACAGACAGACAGACAGACAGACAGACAGACAGACAGACAGACAGACAGACAGACAGACAGACAGACAGACAGACAGACAGACAGACAGACAGACAGACAGACAGACAGAGAGACAGACAGACAGACAGACAGAGAGAGAGGGAGAGAGAGACAGACTGACAGACAGACTGACAGAGAGAGAGAGTTGTTCTGCTCAACAGTGAAAGGTCAACAGACAGTGTTGGGAGGTTTGTGGTCCTCCTGGTGATGAGGGCAGACAGCCAACAGCTGCATGGTAACAGTGACAGACAGAGGGAGTTGGAATGAGCCTGCCCTGAGGTCCTCTCTACCACACAATAACCACATGTCATATCCCTGTCTGCCCTGAGGTCCTCTCTATCACATAATAACCACATGTCACATCCCTGTCTGTCCCCACTGTCCTCTCTACCACACAATAACCACATGTCACATCCCTGTCTGTCCCCACTGTCCTCTCTACCACACAATAACCACATGTCACATCCCTGTCTGTCCCCACTGTCCTCTCTACCACACAATAACCACATGTCACATCCCTGTCTGTCCCCACTGTCCTCTCTACCACATAATAACCACATGTCTCATCCCTGTCTGTCCCCACTGTCCTCTCTACCACATAATAACCACATGTCACATCCCTGTCTGTCCCCACTGTCCTCTCTACCACACAATAACCACATGTCACATCCCTGTCTGTCCCCACTGTCCTCTCTACCACACAATAACCACATGTCATATCCCTGTCTGCCCTGAGGTCCTCTCTACCACACAATAACCACATGTCATATCCCTGTCTGCCCTGAGGTCCTCTCTACCACACAATAACCACATGTCACATCCCTGTCTGTCCCCACTGTCCTCTCTACCACACAATAACCACATGTCATATCCCTCTCTGTCCCCACTGTCCTCTCTACCACACAATAACCACATGTCATATCCCTGTCTGTCCCCACTGTCCTCTCTACCACACAATAACCACATGTCATATCCCTCTCTGTCCCCACTGTCCTCTCTACCACACAATAACCACATGTCATATCCCTGTCTGTCTCCACTGTCCTCTCTACCACACAATAACCACATGTCATATCCCTGTCTGTCCCCACTGTCCTCTCTACCACACAATAACCACATGTCATATCCCTGTCTGTCCCCACTGTCCTCTCTACCACACAATAACCACATGTCATATCCCTGTCTGTCTCCACTGTCCTCTCTACCACACAATAACCACATGTCACATCCCTGTCTGTCTCCACTGTCCTCTCTACCACACAATAACCACATGTCACATCCCTGTCTGTCCCCACTGTCCTCTCTACCACACAATAACCACATGTCACATCCCTGTCTGTCCCCACTGTCCTCTCTACCACACAATAACCACATGTCATATCCCTCTCTGTCCCCACTGTCCTCTCTACCACACAATAACCACATGTCACATCCCTGTCTGTCCCCACTGTCCTCTCTACCACACAATAACCACATGTCACATCCCTGTCTGTCCCCACTGTCCTCTCTACCACACAATAACCACATGTCATATCCCTCTCTGTCCCCACTGTCCTCTCTACCACACAATAACCACATGTCACATCCCTGTCTGTCCCCACTGTCCTCTCTACCACACAATAACCACATGTCACATCCCTGTCTGTCCCCACTGTCCTCTCTACCACACAATAACCACATGTCACATCCCTGTCTGTTGACACTTTCTACACGTTGACCAGCCTTTTAATAACTCTAACGTTTGATCACAACTTAACAAAAGTCTGAACCGTATGATAACCAGATAGTAGAGGGATGGCTAGACATTACACAGTATGTTTCAGGAAGTCATAGTATCCCAGTCATTGCTGGCATTGTGGAATACAGCTGTCTAAAGAAACCATTAGTCTTCCCTTTATTCCAACAATATTTTGAAGTTAATTATCTCCGGCACTTCATGTAATAACATTTTAAGAAATCCATGAATAATTGTTTGAAAAGCATTGATTCGTGGATTGGGTTTGGCCCTGGCTCGGTGTGGCTCTTGAACAAAGCATTGATTCGTGGATTGGGTTTGGCCTCGGCTCGGCGTGGCTCTTGAACAAAGCATTGATTCGTGGATTGGGTTTGGCCTCGGCTCGGCGTGGCTCTTGAACAAAGCATTGATTCGTGGATTGGGTTTGGCCTCGGCTCGGCGTGGCTCTTGAACAAAGCATTGATTCGTGGATTGGGTTTGGCCTCGGCTCGGCGTGGCTCTTGAACAAAGCATTGATTCGTGGATTGGGTTTGGCCTCGGCTCGGCGTGGCTCTTGAACAAAGCATTGATTCGTGGATTGGGTTTGGCCTCGGCTCGGCGTGGCTCTTGAACAAAGCATTGATTCGTGGATTGGGTTTGGCCTCGGCTCGGCGTGGCTCCTGAACAAGGCATTGATTCGTGGATTGGGTTTGGCCTCGGCTCGGCGTGGCTCTTGAACAAAGCATTGATTCGTGGATTGGGTTTGGCCTCGGCTCGGCGTGGCTCTTGAACAAAGCATTGATTCGTGGATTGGGTTTGGCCTCGGCTCGGCGTGGCTCTTGAACAAAGCATTGAGTTTTCAAGATCAGCCAAAATGGTGCTCGTGCTAAAAAGTCATGACTTGATTGGTTGACTACAAGTCAAACAGACTAACAGCCATGAGAAACTGGACATTCTTTGAGGCAATATTGCCGAGCAATGTTGCTGGCAACAAAGTGGGGTATGATGAGCAGCATGATGAGCAGTATGATGAGCAGTATGATGAGCAGCATGATGAGCAGCATGATGAGCAGCATGATGAGCAGCATGATGAGCAGTATGATGAGCAGCATGATGAGCAGCATGATGAACAGTATGATGAGCAGTATGATGAGCAGTATGATGAGCAGCATGATGAGCAGTATGATGAGCAGCATGATGAGCAGTATGATGAGCAGTATGATGAGCAGCATGATGAGCAGCATGATGAACAGTATGATGAGCAGTATGATGAGCAGCATGATGAGCAGTATGATGAGCAGCATGATGAGCAGCATGATGAGCAGCATGATGAGCAGTATGATGAGCAGTATGGTGAGCAGTATGATGAGCAGCATGATGCGCAGTATGATGAGCAGTATGATGAGCAGTATGGTGAGCAGCATGATGAGCAGTATGATGAGCAGTATGATGAGCAGTATGATGAGCAGCATGATGAGCAGTATGATGAGCAGTATGATGAGCAGCATGATGAGCAGCATGATGAGCAGCATGATGAGCAGTATGATGAGCAGTATGATGAGCAGCATGGTGAGCAGTATGATGAGCAGCATGATGAGCAGTATGATGAGCAGCATGGTGGGCAGCATGATGAGCAGCATGATGAGCAGTATGATGAGCAGCATGATGAGCAGCATGATGAGCAGTATGATGAGCAGTATGGTGAGCAGTATGATGAGCAGCATGATGAGCAGTATGATGAGCAGTATGGTGAGCAGCATGATGAGCAGTATGATGAGCAGTATGATGAGCAGTATGATGAGCAGCATGATGAGCAGTATGATGAGCAGTATGATGAGCAGCATGATGAGCAGTATGATGAGCAGCATGATGAGCAGTATGATGAGCAGTATGATGAGCAGTATGATGAGCAGCATGATGAGCAGCATGATGAGCAGTATGATGAACATGATGATGAACATGATGATGAGCAGCATGATGAGCAGAGAGATGAGCAGAGAGAGAGATGAACAGAGAGATGAACATGATGAGCAGTATGATGAGCAGCATGATGAGCAGTATGATGAGCAGTATGATGAGCAGTATGATGAGCAGCATGATGAGCAGCATGATGAGCAGTATGATGAACAGTATGATGAGCAGCATGATGAGCAGCATGATGAGCAGTATGATGAGCAGTATGATGAGCAGCATGATGAGCAGCATGATGAGCAGTATGATGAGCAGTATGATGAGCAGCATGATGAGCAGCATGATGAGCAGTATGATGAGCAGTATGATGAGCAGTATGATGAGCAGCATGATGAGCAGTATGATGAGCAGTATGATGAGCAGCATGATGAGCAGCATGATGAGCAGTATGATGAGCAGCATGATGAGCAGTATGATGAGCAGTATGATGAGCAGTATGATGAGCAGCATGATGAGCAGCATGATGAGCAGTATGATGAGCAGTATGATGAGCAGTATGATGAGCAGCATGATGAGCAGCATGATGAGCAGTATGATGAACATGATGATGAACATGATGATGAGCAGTATGATGAGCAGAGAGATGAGCAGATAGAGAGATGAACAGAGAGATGAGCAGAGAGAGATGAACAGAGAGATGAACATGATGAGCAGCATGATGAGCAGAGAGATGAGCAGAGAGAGAGATGAACAGAGAGATGAACATGATGAGCAGAGAGATGAGCAGATAGAGAGATGAACAGAGAGATGAACATGATGAGCAGCCTGAACATGAATAATAGATTTTATATGAAGCAGCAGATACCAACTTAAAACTACATTTACCCATTTATTTACTAATCTCCTGTAGCTTGTTGTTGCCTGTTGACTTCCACATCTGTACTGGAATGTATTTATCAGCTAACAAACAAGCAATAAAGAGGTGTTGCCCGTTCCCTGGGCAACCACTCAACATACTACCAGTCAAGTCAATGGCAACGCAGACATAAGGATAACTAGATTTAAAACACATTTTAGTACACAATTCTAAGCTAGGATGTGTAAATGGTATTCATCCAGCTAGCCAGCTATTTAAATATACAAAAACACAATCTAAATGAAAAACTAAATGTAAAATCTACATGGCTAGCTAGCTAACAAATTAGCCTGTTTTGTCCCATTGACTTAGCATGGGTTGCGTTTAGCAGGCCTGCTGTCACCCTGTCTGTCACCCTTCCTATTAAGAGAAACCCAGGTCAGGGCAGTGGTCACCTTTGGTTCATTGGAAGGAGATTGGCAGTTGTGAAAGGTTGTGAAAGGGAACACTTGATGGTGAGAGAGCAGAGGGTAGAGGGGATGGATTGGGATGTGGTCACAACACCACAAAGCAAACAACCCTCTGGGTGACTGCAGAGAACCATGACTGGATATGAGGAAGCAACGGAGGGGCCATCTATCATGAAACCCGTTGTCCGTGACTATATAATACTGTGGCTTTCCCGTCCACGCCTGAGCCGTATCGATCAAAGAACAAGATACTATTTCAAAGGAGCTCATGTCTTCGTTCAGCAATGAGGCCTAGTTGTTGGATCAGGTTCTACAGTATCCTGTTGGAAAGGGCACATTTCTGTGCTCAAAGATCTATACTCCGTTACTGGAATGACGACAGTGTGGGTTTGGAATTGTTGGTGAACACGTCAAACCTGGTCTTCATTTGTTCCCTCTTTCCCATTTGACAGGTTGCTGTGGATTTTTAGTTCAGGACATTGGTTTGAACACATCTTTATTTCTACCAAGATTTCCGACAGTATAGTTTGATAGTGGTGCTGAAACCTCCAAACGCCCTGCCAGTGACCCTCCAGTCCCAGCTAGAGAGAACAGGCAGGCAGGGAAACTCTGGCATTGATTTCAGACCTCCCAGTTGACTTGCCCTCACACCCGTATACACCCACCATATCTCTCTCTCTCTCACTCACTTTCCACCCTCCCATCACCTTGCCCCCTGCCAGCCTCTCTGACAGCTCCAAACAAAACAGGGCCTATGAGTTGACTGACACATTCCTGCCTCCGCCTCTGAAAGGACTTCATTTAACAGGCCTTACGTTCTTTCTGGTCTGCCTGACGACTGCCACGATTCAACCAGCCTCCAACCCATCAGCCTCCCAAAGCCTCCGGCAGAACAAAACACCGGCCCAGAGAAAAGAAAGGAGAAAGCGGGAGAAAGGCAAAGGGCATGAGGGCGACTGGCACTCTGAGAGACTGGGAGAAAGAGAGAGAAAAGAAGAGAGGTCGAAAATATTCTTTTCAGGTTCAAAGACACTCTTTTCTACTCTTTTCTCCCCTCAGGCTCTGTTTCCATTCACTGGGTTCAGCGTCAGACCTGGGGGGAGAGGGTCAGCTCTCATTGGTGTCATTCACCTGTCAATCACACTGTAATAGGATCCAATGGGCCTCATGTTGCGGAGCGGAAACTACCCATCAGCCCTAGAGGCATCTGGGATGAAATCACCACCTGTTTGTGCTGGGAACACGGCCACAACCACTGTTAGACACAGTCTGACTCTGACTAAGAGTAACACACCAGGTGGCCTGTATTAACAAACAGTCCCAGAATAGGAGTGCTGATCTAGGACCAATTTAAAATGTTAAATCATAATGAACAAGATGACATGGACAGGGGGGACCTGATCCTAGATCAGCACTCTGAGAGGCTTTATGAAAAAAGGCCCAGATTCACAAACTCTCTTCTAGCTTCAGCCTCTCATTTTACACCCTTTCACCACAAACCATTTACTTTCCCTCAAGCCCACATCTTCCCCCATGAAATTGTAAATCACGATACATTTCCTTGAAAAATAGATTGTCCATCAGCCTAAGTTACTGCACAACCAAACCTGGAGGAAAATATGCCTGACAATATCAAAAGGACAAAGGGAAAGATGAATCAAAGCTAGAAAATGTAAATAAAGAAAGACGTGAAATCAAGACCATATACCCCCCAGTCTCCCCCTATACCCCCCTATCTCCCCCTATACCTCGCAGTCTATACCCCCCCAGTCTCCCCCTATACCCCCCTATCTCCCCCTATACCCCACAGTCTATACCGCACAGTCTCCCCCTATACCCACCAGTCTCCCCCTATACCCACCAGTCTCCCCCTATACCTCCCAGTCTCCCCCTATACCTCCCAGTCTCCCCCTATACGTCCCAGTCTCCCCCTATACGTCCCAGTCTCCCCCTGTTCCTCCCAGTCTCCCACTATACCCCCCCGTCTCCCCCTAGCCCTAAGTCTCCCCCTATACCCCCAGTCTCTCCCTATACGTCCCAGTCTCCCCCTATACGTCCCAGTCTCCCCCTGTTCCTCCCAGTCTCCCACTATACCCCCCCGTCTCCCCCTAGCCCTAAGTCTCTCCCTATACGTCCCAGTCTCCCCCTATACGTCCCAGTCTCTCCCTATACGTCCCAGTCTCCCCCTATACGTCCCAGTCTCCCCCTGTTCCTCCCAGTCTCCCACTATACCCCCCCGTCTCCCCCTATACCCCCAGTCTCTCCCTATACCCCAGTCTCCCCCTATACCCCCCAGTCTCCCCTACACTCCCGTTCCCCCCCTATACCTCTAAGTCTCCCCCTATACCCCCAGTCTCCCCCTATACGTCCCAGTCTCCCCCTATACCTCCCAGTCTCCCACTATACCCCCCATTTTCCCCCTATACCACCCTGTCTCCCCCTATACCCCCCAGTCTCCCCCTATACATCCCAGTCTCACCCTATACCCCCCAGTCTCCCCCTATACCTCCCAGTCTCCCCCTGTTCCTCCCAGTCTCCCCCTATACGTCCCAGTCTCTCCCTATACCTCCCAGTCTCCCCTATACCTCCCAGTCTCTCCCTGTACCTCCCAGTCTCCCCCTATACGTCCCAGTCTCTCCTTATACCTCCCAGTCTCCCCCTATACCTCCCAGTCTCCCCTATACCTCCCAGTCTCCCCTATACCTCCCAGTCTCTCCCTGTACCTCCCAGTCTCCCCCTATACGTCCCAGTCTCTCCTTATACCTCCCAGTCTCCCCCTATACCTCCCAGTCTCCCCTATACCTCCCAGTCTCCCCTATACCTCCCAGTCTCTCCCTGTACCTCCCAGTCTCCCCCTATACGTCCCAGTCTCTCCTTATACCTCCCAGTCTCCCCCTATACCTCCCAGTCTCCCCTATACCTCCCAGTCTCTCCCTGTACCTCCCAGTCTCCCCCTATACGTCCCAGTCTCTCCTTATACCTCCCAGTCTCCCCCTATACCTCCCAGTCTCCCCCTATACCTCCCACTCCCCATATACCTCCCAGTCTCCCCCTATATGTCCCAGTCTCCCCCTATATGCCCCAGTCTCCCCCTATACCTCCCAGTCTCCCCCTATATGTCCCAGTCTCCCCCTATACGTCCCAGTCTCCCCCTATACCCCCCAGTCTCCCCATATACGTCCCAGTCTCCCCATATACGTCCCAGTCTCCCCCTATACCTCCCAGTCTCCCCCTATACGTCCCAGTCTCCCCCTGTTCCTCCCAGTCTCCCACTATACCCCCCCGTCTCCCCCTAGCCCTAAGTCTCTCCCTATACCCCCAGTCTCTCCCTATACGTCCCAGTCTCCCCCTATACGTCCCAGTCTCTCCCTATACGTCCCAGTCTCCCCCTATACGTCCCAGTCTCCCCCTGTTCCTCCCAGTCTCCCCCTATACGTCCCAGTCTCCCCCTATATGTCCCAGTCTCCCCCTATACCCCCAGTCTCCCCCTATACCCCCCAGTCTCCCCCTATACGTCCCAGTCTCCCCCTATACCTCCCAGTCTCCCCCTATACCTCCCAGTCTCTCCCTGTTCCTCCCAGTCTCCCCCTATACCTCCCAGTCTCCCCCTATACCTCCCAGTCTCCCCCTATACCTCCCAGTCTCCCCCTATACCTCCCAGTCTCCCCCTGTTCCTCCCAGTCTCCCCCTATACCTCCCAGTCTCCCCTATACCTCCCAGTCTCCCCCTATACCTCACAGTCTCCCCTATACCCCCCAGTCTCCCCCTATACCTCACAGTCTCCCCCTATACGTCCCAGTCTCCCCCTATACGTCCCAGTCTCCCCCTATACCTCCCAGTCTCCCCCTATACCTCCCAGTCTCCCCCTATACCTCCCAGTCTTCCCCTATACCTCCCAGTTTCCCCCTATACCTCCCAGTCTCCCCCTATACCTCCCAGTCTCCCCCTATACCTCACAGTCTCCCCCTATACGTCCCAGTCTCCCCCTATACCTCCCAGTCTCCCCCTATACCTCCCAGTCTCCCCCTATACCTCCCAGTCTCCCCCTATACCTCCCATTCTCCCCCTATACCTCCCAGTCTCCCTTGCCAGAGTCATCATCAGGTACATAATAACCAGGAGAATGTTGCTGAGGGCTACTCTACTATAAGGGAGCGCTCTGAAGCAGGAGACAGACTTCTGGAAGGAGACCCAGGTGGTCTGCTATCCTGCTCTTCCTCTGTCCTCTGTCCTCTGTCCTCTGTCAAATGTCCATTTCATTTCAGCTGCAGTTGAGGAAATACAGAGGAACTGTAACAGAGTCTAGATCACAACAGTGGTAGATTGGTTCAGTATGTGAATACAGAGGTCCTGTAACAGAGGTTAGATCATAACAGTGGTAGATTGGTTCAGTATGTGAATACAGAGGTACTATAACAGAGTCTAGATCATAACAGTGGTAGATTGGTTCAGTATGAGAATACAGAGGTACTGTAACAGAGGTTAGATCATAACAGTGGTAGATTGGTTCAGTATGTGAATACAGAGGTACTGTAACAGAGGTTAGATCATAACAGTGGTAGATTGGTTCAGTATGTGAATACAGAGGTACTGTAACAGAGGTTAGATCATAACAGTGGTAGATTGGTTCAGTATGTGAATACAGAGGTACTGTAACAGAGGTTAGATCATAACAGTGGTAGATTGGTTCAGTATGTGAATACAGAGGTACTGTAACAGAGGTTAGATCATAGCAGTGGTAGATTGGTTCAGTATGTGAATACAGAGGTACTGTAACAGAGTCTAGATCATAACAGTGGTAGATTGGTTCAGTATGTGAATACAGAGGTACTGTAACAGAGTCTAGATCACAACAGTGGTAGATTGGTTCAGTATGTGAATACAGAGGTACTGTAACAGAGTCTAGATCATAACAGTGGTAGATTGGTTCAGTATGTGAATACAGAGGTACTGTAACAGAGGTTAGATCATAACAGTGGTAGATTGGTTCAGTATGTGAATACAGAGGTACTGTAACAGAGTCTAAATCATAACAGTGGTAGATTGGTTCAGTATGTGAATACAGAGGTACTATAACAGAGTCTAGATCATAACAGTGGTAGATTGGTTCAGTATGTGAATACAGAGGTACTATAACAGAGTCTAGATCGTAACAGTGGTAGACTGGTTCAGTATGTGAATACAAAGGTACTATAACAGAGTCTAGATCATAACAGTGGTAGATTGGTTCAGTATGTGAATACAGAGGTACTATAACAGAGTCTAGATCGTAACAGTGGTAGACTGGTTCAGTATGTGAATACAGAGGTACTGTAACATAGTCTAGATCATAACAGTGGTAGATTGGTTCAGTATGTGAATACAGAGGTACTGTAACAGAGTCTAGATCATAACAGTGGTAGATTGGTTCAGTATGTGAATACAGAGGTACTGTAACAGAGTCTAGATCATAACAGTGGTAGATTGGTTCAGTATGTGAATACAGAGGTACTGTAACAGAGGTTAGATCATAACAGTGGTAGATTGGTTCAGTATGTGAATACAGAGGTACTGTAACAGAGTCTAGATCATAACAGTGGTAGATTGGTTCAGTATGTGAATACAGAGGTACTGTAACAGAGTCTAGATCATAACAGTGGTAGATTGGTTCAGTATGTGAATACAGAGGTACTGTAACAGAGTCTAGATCATAACAGTGGTAGATTGGTTCAGTATGTGAATAC
The DNA here is from genome assembly GCF_016432855.1 of Salvelinus namaycush. NCBI lineage: Eukaryota > Metazoa > Chordata > Actinopteri > Salmoniformes > Salmonidae > Salvelinus > Salvelinus namaycush. The sequence goes on from NC_052343.1 coordinate 27,850,963, forward strand.
AGAGGTACTGTAACAGAGTCTAGATCATAACAGTGGTAGACTGGTTCAGTATGTGAATACAGAGGTACTATAACAGAGTCTAGATTGTAACAGTGGTAGACTGGTTCAGTATGTGAATACAGAGGTACTGTAACAGAGTCTAGATCGTAACAGTGGTAGACTGGTTCAGTATGTGAATACAGAGGTACTATAACAGAGTCTAGATCATAACAGTGGTAGATTGGTTCAGTATGTGAATACAGAGGTACTATAACAGAGTCTAGATTGTAACAGTGGTAGACTGGTTCAGTATGTGAATACAGAGGTACTGTAACAGAGTCTAGATCATAACAGTGGTAGATTGGTTCAGTATGTGAATACAGAGGTACTGTAACAGAGTCTAGATCATAGCAGTGGTAGATTGGTTCAGTATGTGAATACAGAGGTACTGTAACAGAGTCTAGATCATAACAGTGGTAGATTGGTTCAGTATGTGAATACAGAGGAACTATAACAGAGTCTAGATCATAACAGTGGTAGATTGGTTCAGTATGTGAATACAGAGGTACTATAACAGAGTCTAGATCACAACAGTGGTAGATTGGTTCAGTATGTGAATACAGAGGAACTATAACATAGTCTAGATCATAACAGTGGTAGATTGGTTCAGTATGTGAATACAGAGGTACTATAACAGAGGTTAGATCATAACAGTGGTAGATTGGTTCAGTATGTGAATACAGAGGTACTATAACAGAGTCTAGATCATAACAGTGGTAGATTGGTTCAGTATGTGAATACAGAGGTACTGTAACAGAGGTTAGATCATAACAGTGGTAGATTGGTTCAGTATGTGAATACAGAGGTACTGTAACAGAGGTTAGATCATAACAGTGGTAGATTGGTATAGTATGTGAATACAGAGGTACTGTAACAGAGGTTAGATCATAACAGTGGTAGATTGGTTCAGTATGTGAATACAGAGGAACTATAACAGAGTCTAGATCATAACAGTGGTAGATTGGTTCAGTATGTGAATACAGAGGTACTGTAACAGAGTCTAGATCATAACAGTGGTAGATTGGTTCAGTATGTGAATACAGAGGTACTATAACAGAGGTTAGATCGTAACAGTGGTAGACTGGTTCAGTATGTGAATACAGAGGTACTGTAACAGAGGTTAGATCGTAACAGTGGTAGATTGGTTCAGTATGTGAATACAGAGGTACTGTAACAGAGGTTAGATCATAACAGTGGTAGATTGGTTCAGTATGTGAATACAGAGGTACTGTAACAGAGGTTAGATCATAACAGTGGTAGACTGGTTCAGTATGTGAAGGTGAATATAATCATATGAAGGCCTGTGGAGTTGATAGTGGTGCTGAGTGCTGGTCCTGCTGTGATGGTACAACTGGGGAATGTAAAGTACAGAACGTGTGTGTGTCTGTGTGTCTGTGTGTCTGTGTGTGTGTGCATGTGCGTGCGTGCGTGCGTGCGTGCGTGCGTGCGTGCGTGCGTGCGTGCGTGCGTGCGTGCGTGCGAGTGTGTGTGTGTGTGTGTGTGTCTGTGTGTGTGTGCGTGCGTGCGTGCGTGCGTGCGTGCGTGCGTGCGTGCGTGCGTGCGTGCGTGCGTGCGTGCGTGCGTGTGTGTGTGTGTGCGTGCGTGTGTGTGCGTGCGTGTGTCCAATACAATACTGGTGTGTGTTTAAATATACTACTAGCGAGAACTCAGTGATGTAATGTCACCTGACCTGAAGAGGAGACAGATATTGGGTTTCATGAATGACTGTGTTATGATGAGCAGGATCAGTAGCTGGGGGAGGCTAACCTTTCACTGAAGAGTCTTATCCTTCTGAAAAGCAGCCTCGTTCCACCAGCCTGATCTCACGAGACCCTAAAAGAGGAATCACAAACTGTAGATGAGGTTCTGTAGGTCTAAGATGAAGGCGTATTGTGGGCAGTTTTCACAGAGAGGTGTAGGGATTATTATTCAGATCATTTGATCCTGTGGATAAGCAGATCCTGCTCCTACGTGGACTACACATGTCACTCTGAAATAGACCCATTTCCTGTCCGTGTTCCAGAAAGGGACTCATATTTTGAAGTCAACATTCTTCAACAAATTTCAGATGCAACTCATCCAAGATAACTAACATGTAGTGACGGTTGTCCTTAAACGTGGTTATCTTGAAGGACATTCCATTGTTCAACCTTTAAACAGTGTATCAGTAAACCCTAAATGAAATAGGCCACATGTACACAGAGCTTGACTAACTCTACATATTCATTACTGTTTCAAATACGTTATTTTTCATTATTTTTCATTGTTTAACATTAGGCTTCCGTAACATTGGCGAGCTACAGGTGTGAGAGCGTTCCAGACGGGAGTGCGCGAGGTGGATTTGGCGCCTTTTCATTGCACAGGCGCTACTCTGTCATTGGAGAGGGGAACGTGGTATCTGTTTGGTTTAAAAATTAATTTGCCAGTGGTAAAACTATTATGCTCAGAATTTACATATTGAATAAATAATCTAAAATTGCTATTTAAACTCAAGAGTTGAATTTGAAGTGCGTTCTATGCTGTGGTCTGTGGAAATCCAGTGAAATCATGGGGATCATTCTGCACTGGGCCTTCCCTTAAATCTGCTCATCCCCTTCTGAGAAAGCAACACATTCCTTGGGCCAACTGAATGTAGCTGTATGTACCTCTCTGACTGTTTAGATGCACAGATGGTCCTAAGAGAGACCACAACCCAGAGTGGCTTTGTGGTGGTTCTCTGGCTGGGTGCAGAGTGGCTCTGTGGTGTCTCTCTGGCTGGGTGCAGAGTGGCTCTGTGGTGTCTCTCTGGCTGGGTGCAGAGTGGCTCTGTGGTGTCTCTCTGGCTGGGTGCAGACTGGCTCTGTGGTGTCTCTCTGGCTGGGTGCAGAGTGGCTCTGTGGTGGTTTTCTGGTGGGGTGCAGAGTGGCTCTGTGGTGTCTCTCTGGCTGGGTGCAGAGTGGCTCTGTGGTGTCTCTCTGGCTGGGTGCAGAGTGGCTCTGTGGTGTCTCTCTGGCTGGGTGCAGAGTGGCTCTGTGGTGTCTCTCTGGCTGGGTGCAGAGTGGCTCTGTGGTGTCTCTCTGGCTGGGTGCAGAGTGGCTCTGTGGTGTCTCTCCAAACTCTCCACTCCCCCAATCTGTTCTCAGGTTCCGTCTAGACATGGGTCCTGGCTGGGCTGTGGGTGTCAGACCTGTTAGTCATCCAGAGTGTGAACTCAGACTCAGATAGTTTCGGGTTTCATGTTATTCTAAACCAGAAAAGTCTTTCATTCTTTCTCAGTTTATGATATGGTGTCGTAAGGCGTGTGTGATTTATATTAAGTCGTCACTCGTTCTTGGTTTATTGTGTTTTGGTTTTAGCACAGAGACTCCTTTTGCTCTGGGTGGGATTGACAGTACTGTATGTCACTAGCAATCAGCAATTTTCATACTACTTCTGCTATGCTATCTCCTCCGACTTTTCAAGTGGGTTTTTGCTGTAGCTGTATGCACCCTGTTAGCCAGGTCTAACCCTAAACCCAACTCCAACCCTTACCGTAATCCTAATCCTAACCCTAACCCTATTCCTAATCCTATCCCTATCCCTATCCCTATCCCTATCCCTATCCCTATCCCTATCCCTATCCCTATCCCTATCCCTATCCGTAACCCTAACCCTAACCCTAACCCTAACCCTAACCCTAACCCTAACCCTATCCTTATCCCTAATCCTATCCCTAACCCTATCCCTAATCCTAATACCACAATCTGGGATTGGTAGCCAATGATTCTTCAAGAATAATATGCCTCATGAGTTTAGTTCAACTGTCTACCCCATCAGAACCTAAATCTCTGTCTATGAAATTGAGAGTGGTTGCATTTCTCCAACGCCATCCTTTTTTAGTCACCCTGTTTTGTTTTGCCTCTCTGGTGGTTGAATCCACAACAGACAGCGTCCTCTAGTGGTAAAATGTTACACAGTGACGTGTGGTTGCCAATGTGAGTCTTCACTTCATTTGACCAATCAGTACCCACCTTCGTTTTGATTGGTTTAAGACGAACTGTCAATCAAAGCTTTTGGGGGCTTTGCGCAGCAGAGCGCTTAGTAGAACTTTTGAGGTCTTGGAGTAGAGATGCTGTCCGTGAAAAATATAGTATCTAGTTTTAGAAGCCTTTTGCCAATGGTATTCTCTTTGTTCAATAAAAGTTAACCATTTAATATGTTGTCAGACGTATTTAATAATAATATTATTAATAATAAAAATAATAAATAATAATTTTAAATAATAATAGTCTACTATGCCTACTTAAATATTATTTTACTGTCAGCCTTTCCACATTTATTGACAATAGCTTGTTAACCTAAATGAATTCAGCTATTTAGATATTAGACTATTTCTCATCTATTATGAAACATTTCATTGATTTTACCAGATCGACTAATATAAGTCCCAATTCAAAATAGTGTCGGCCATATAAGATACTTCTCTCTAAACAAGCACCTTTCCACATATGAACCAGGTCATTTTGGTGAGAATTAACACACCCTCATAGTGTACTGAAACCATGACTAGTAGTGCAGCTAAACAGGTCATTTTGGTAAGAATTAACACATCCTCATAGTGTACTGAAACCATGACTAGTAGTGCAGCTAAACAGGTCATTTTGGCTAAACAGGTCATTTTGGTAAGAATTAACACATCCTCATAGTGTACTGAAACCATGACTAGTAGTGCAGCTAAACAGGTCATTTTGGTAAGAATTAACACATCCTCATAGTGTACTGAAACCATGACTAGTAGTGCAGCTAAACAGGTCATTTTGGTAAGAATTAACACATCCTCATAGTGTACTGAAACCATGACTAGTAGTGCAGCTAAACAGAGATCTGGTGTTTGGAGTGTGGTTGAATGTAAAACCAATGGAAATTTTCTGAAAGACTGCAGGTATTTCTAAACCGAATTGAAATATACTCTGAAACACCCAAAGTGGTTCTTCAATCTGAATATTGGTGTTTTTATGAGAGTCTTGTGAAAACCATTGGTGGTGTTTCACTGCATGTAAAAGGCAGCATCAAAACACAAAAAAACATATGTTGGCAGACTGTGTCTCTCATGCAAGCAAAGGGTTTTGAAATGCCAATGGTTTACAGCGTAAATGTTGATTGATGATGATTTTCAGACAATTATCATTTTAAAGAAGACACTGGGAATTGAATAATTTTCCTATGTTAGACAAAGACAGTAATTAAAGGCTACAGTTTCCAGGCCAAATGTGATATTCAACAGATGGGGCCCGATTCAGACTTGAGCTAAGTAGACTTCACAAAACATGGACGTATGTCAAAAAATGTTAAATCAACTCAAACCTAGGAATTTCACCTTCATTTTTTCTGTGCTTTGTTTTTCTGTGCTTTGACAGATTAGAAGCAGAATCGGGAAGTGAAAGCACAATTTTTGGGTCCGTAAGATGACATATGTATTTGGGATTTTACCCACTCAACCACACAGCCAGGTACCATGTGAGGAACTCAGACTCCATATCAGAAGAACATTTTTAGATCAAAGAAAAAATGTGAACTTCAAACATTGTGCTACCGTACTGTTCAGCATTCCCCAGTCTGGGGCATGGAGGTGGAGAGAGGGCATTCATGTCAGGTGTGCCCTCTAGCAAACTCTATGGTCAAGCATAAACGCAGGTAAGTTTGTGGGCGCGTCTGCTGTGTTCAGGTCCTTCACAAACTCAGACAGGAAAGAGCACACCAGACTCAAGCAAAGCTCTCCAAAACAAGCCAAAGTCAATGACAACGTGAGTACAAAATGTTATAGAGCCCCACAGTTGGGGTGTCGTAATACCCATTAACCCTAACGGTCAAACAGGGAAATGGTTCCAATCGTTTTTCCACCATTCATTTTTCCCATAGTGGATTTTAGAAACACTTCAAATAAGGGCTGTGTTTCAGGTAGGCTTACCCTGGTGTGACATTTTGATAACTGTGTAAATCTCTCTAGGACAAGGTGACTTTTATCAATATATTCGGCTCTATTTACTTTGATTCTAAAATGCTAATTAACATCAAAGTAGACATCATGCAAGACTACAAATCCAACTGCAAGCTCCTGCACGTCATCTCTAGCTGACACCTTTGCTAACAGGTATTGTTTCAATTTAAAACTTGCACAAGACAGTTCACAGAATTGTTAATTTAAAGAAATGTAGCCAATTTATTAAATTTACTAAATTTAGCTAACATTAGATAGTTAATCCAGAGATTCTTAAATTAAAGGAGAACTGCACTCTAGGAGCTCAGATGTAATAATGTTATAACCTAATAACCAACGTTTCAACAGACAAGCTGTCTTCATCAGGGTATAATGACAGACACTGCAGGGTGACTAGTTTATATAGTGTCAAAGGACACACACACAGGTGTCTGTAATCATGGCTGGGTGTAGCCTGATATCACTGGTTAATTCTCAGATATAAAAATAACATACCAAAAACATGAATGGATAGCATACGATCATAGATACAATTTGGCTACATAGGCCTACAAACATTTACAATAGCAAAATCACAATAATTACAAGAATAGCTTCAGATCAAAGTCAGATCAAAGCCGGGCGCATGCAGGCTGACTTGGGTCGTCAGTTGAACGGTGTTTCCTCTGACACATTGGTGCAGTTGGCTTCCGGGTTAAGCAAGCTTCCGGGTTAAGCGCGGTTTGGCGGGTCATGTTTCGTAGGCCTCGTGACTCGACCTTCGCCTCTCCCAAGCCTGGTGGGGAGTTGCAGCGATGAGACAAGATCGTAATCACGAAAAAGGCGGTAAAAATAAAATCACTTTGTCCTAGAGAGATTTACACAGTTATCAAAACATCACACCAGGGTAAGCCTACCTGAAACACAGCCCTTATTTGAAGTGTTTCTAAAATCCACTATGGGAAAAATGATCGGTGGAAAAACTATTGGAACCATTACCTTGTTTGACCGCTAGGTTTTATGGGTATTATGACTGTGTTACTCTGTTACATTGAAGAAGGAAACAGAAAAGGAATTCACTCAACAAGAACATTGGTTTTGTGTAGAATTTTGGCGGCTAATGGTCACTGTATGCTTATAGTACAAGTCAAACAGCCATTTTGATTCATTGTTGATGTTACATCTAGTTGTTAATGGACACGTCATTGTTTACACCTTTTGTGCACTTGTTTTCTTATGCAAATGAAGGCCTGTTTTGTTAATACTGCTGGTTTGTTTGCCTATGAGCTTTACGAGCTTTATATATTGTTTGATGCTTGCCTCACATGCTACATGCGACATGCTACATGCTACACTAAATAGCCAGTGATCATTTAACGTGCTCTAGCTCTAGCCTACCACGCCACACGTTACTGCATCCATCTTTTGACGTTCATATTGAGCCACGGGCTGAAGTTTTGTACAAGTTTTGTGTGAGTGCCACTGCTAACATTAGCTGTCATTGCCTGTATTTTTCTTCTATTAATGTGAAATATGCCATATTTCCCTTGATTTTGAAGAATATGAATATGATAAATAACTTACAGATCTTAGAACTGTCGTACTTTATCAGTATTTAAATGTTAAATACCTGTTCATGTTTTGTTGTCATTTGATCATTTGCAAAGAAAATATTAAGCTTCAAAATCTCGTCTTGAACATTTTTATTTTGTAGTCATTAATTACTATCATGGACAAACGTATTAATTCGTATTTTCACCAAACTATATTTGATCATATCTTTCGTTTGAGCATAATACTATACATTTGACCTTTTGGAATGACCTATGAGGAGTTTCTCAGCAGACCGTATAACAGCAGGGAATACACAATGAGGATGGACTCTCATTTACAGAATTTGAAAACTCCAGAAGTGTTCTAATTCTGCACTAGACAGGATTCGAAACACAATTATATTGTTTAGGAACTTTACAGAGAGGAAACGACACCAACAGATAAGGGATCTAATTCTGCATGAAACAGGCCTCGAAACATCATAGTAGTGTTTTCAACCTTTTCCTGGTTAGTGCTCCCAGTCTCTGGCAAGGTGTTCCACAACGCTTAACGTTACAACACACCACGTCATGTTTCAGAACACCTTAGGATGAATGTTTCAGTTGGCTACACCTTAAATCTGTCTCATAACCCCTTACACCCATGTGTTTCAAAACTCCAGCAAAGTTAAGCTTTCGTCTCCTTAACGATGGTGGCAGCTCAGTTCCCACTAGTTTTAGTGTTACAAAACACTTTATTTTAACAGCGTAGGCAACTTCTCTCCCTCATGCCCGTCGGCTATCGACAATCATCATTATAGCCGAGCGTATAGCCAAATCCTGTAAACCCAAGCGAATTCCCACTGTAGACAGAGCAGACAAGCAGATCGGCCTGTGATTGGCGGATGTCCCATTGTCTCCTCCCGGTTTTTCTGACTTGACCTCTTCCCTTGGCAACCACTTCCTCCGAGCTCCCACCCCGGCCATCTTTATTTAACTCATTCATGAAAAGTTTTTGTAAAGACACTGGAACATTGTTGCATTTGGCTACGCATCTAACGAACCACTGGACACATTTCAATTGTTTTTGTATCAGTTTGCTCCAGCGTATGCTACATCGTAGCGTATTTCTGTCACAGCCAAAGTTGGACTGAAAGCGTACGTGTTTATTAGAAATAGCCTTCGATATGTAGCCTAGTCTACGTTTGCGTTAATCATACGATACATGAATTTGCTGTTAAGTCGTCTAGTTTGTGTATGTTTGTCAGTGACCGCAGTCCGCAGTGTTGCAGCCTCTAGTAATTTCACCAGCGAGTCCGCAGTAAAAGAAAGTATGTAAATAGTAATAGATGTGTAACCAACAGTAGATGTGTACAGAACGCGCGATTTCAATGTTTCGTAGAACGACGATGCGCTAGTATGTCCGCTTGACCCGAGGCTGCTAGACGTTACAATGTAACCACATGATGATGACGACGATATTCTGTCTGGACCTCGATATTGTGCTCGCGTTACATTGTAATAACGTTGCGTGAAAGATTTGACATAATATGTATGAGAATACAGCCATAGCCTCTTCACAATACACAATTAAATAGGCTACTACATTTTTCTGAATTATAGTTGTCTGAATTACACTTAACTTGAAGTATATATTTTCCCTCTGCAGGTTAGAATGAGAAAAAAGCAGAATGTGAAACAGAGAAAGGCAGAAACAATAACCGCAACAATAATAACACCAACACCATTAACAACAACAACACTATCAACAACAACAGCAGCAGCAGTCATCCAGGAGTTTGTGGTTGAGAAGATCATCCATCGAAGGGTCTCCAATGGAAGAGTAGAGTACTATCTGAAGTGGAAAGGATTCACTGAGTAAGGAGAGCATTTCAACACAGTTGAATAGACCATGGGGCTTCCCAAATGGCACCATATTCCCTAACGCACTACTCTTGAACATAATTACACACTAGTGCACTATATAAGGAATAGGGGGCCATTTGGGACATATTCAGTAGTATCCTAAACTAGTTAAAAATAGTTGTGTCTATGAATTCATTTAATTTCTTCTGTGGCTAATATTAAAAGCTTGCTGTACATAGACACACTCACTGTTTCTGCCTCTAGTGCTGACAACACCTGGGAACCCGAGGACAACTTGGTCTGTCCTGAACTGATAGAAGAGTTCCTGAGAAACCTCTGTTTGTCTGGAGAGAATCAGGTGGAGGAAGAGAACCTACAGCCTGTGGAACCAGAGCTAGTCCCCAAAGAGGAACTGGCAGGACAGGAGACGGAGATTGTGAGTGGCTGAGATCTGGGATGACAGAGTGACTGAGATCTGGGATGACAGAGTGACTGAGATCTGGGATGACAGAGTGACTGGTCTGTAGATCAGTGTGTTTATTCATGTCAATAGAAGACTGGTCTGTAGATCAGTGTGTTTATTCATGTCTATAGAAGACTGGTCTGTAGATCAGTGTGTTTATTCATGTCTATAGAAGACTGGTCTGTAGATCAGTGTGTTTATTCATGTCTATAGAAGACTGGTCTGTAGATCAGTGTGTTTATTCATGTCTATAGAAGACTGGTCTGTAGATCAGTGTGTTTATTCATGTCAATAGAAGACTGGTCTGTAGATCAGTGTGTTTATTCATGTCTATAGAAGACTGGTCTGTAGATCAGTGTGTTTATTCATGTCTATAGAAGACTGGTCTGTAGATCAGTGTGTTTATTCATGTCTATAGAAGACTGGTCTGTAGATCAGTGTGTTTATTCATGTCTATAGAAGACTGGTCTGTAGATCAGTGTGTTTATTCATGTCAGTAGAAGACTGGTCTGTAGATCAATGTGTTTATTCATGTCTATAGAAGACTGGTCTGTAGATCAGTGTGTTTATTCATGTCTATAGAAGACTGGTCTGTAGATCAGTGTGTTTATTCATGTCTATAGAAGACTGGTCTGTAGATCAGTGTGTTTATTCATGTCTATAGAAGACTGGTCTGTAGATCAGTGTGTTTATTCATGTCTATAGAAGACTGGTCTGTAGATCAGTGTGTTTATTCATGTCTAGTAGAAGACTGGTCTGTAGATCAGTGTGTTTATTCATGTCTATAGAAGACTGGTCTGTAGATCAGTGTGTTTATTCATGTCTATAGAAGACTGGTCTGTAGATCAGTGTGTTTATTCATGTCTATAGAAGACTGGTCTGTAGATCAGTGTGTTTATTCATGTCTATAGAAGACTGGTCTGTAGATCAGTGTGTTTATTCATGTCTATAGAAGACTGGTCTGTAGATCAGTGTGTTTATTCATGTCTATAGAAGACTGGTCTGTAGATCAGTGTGTTTATTCATGTCTATAGAAGACTGGTCTGTAGATCAGTGTGTTTATTCATGTCTATAGAAGACTGGTCTGTAGATCAGTGTGTTTATTCATGTCAATAGAAGACTGGTCTGTAGATCAGTGTGTTTATTCATGTCTATAGAAGACTGGTCTGTAGATCAGTGTGTTTATTCATGTCTATAGAAGACTGGTCTGTAGATCAGTGTGTTTATTCATGTCTATAGAAGACTGGTCTGTAGATCAGTGTGTTTATTCATGTCTATAGAAGACTGGTCTGTAGATCAGTGTGTTTATTCATGTCTATAGAAGACTGGTCTGTAGATCAGTGTGTTTATTCATGTCTATAGAAGACTGGTCTGTAGATCAGTGTGTTTATTCATGTCTATAGAAGACTGGTCTGTAGATCAGTGTGTTTATTCATGTCAATAGAAGACTGGTCTGTAGATCAGTGTGTTTATTCATGTCTATAGAAGACTGGTCTGTAGATCAGTGTGTTTATTCATGTCTATAGAAGACTGGTCTGTAGATCAGTGTGTTTATTCATGTCTATAGAAGACTGGTCTGTAGATCAGTGTGTTTATTCATGTCTATAGAAGACTGGTCTGTAGATCAGTGTGTTTATTCATGTCTATAGAAGACTGGTCTGTAGATCAGTGTGTTTATTCATGTCTATAGAAGACTGGTCTGTAGATCAGTGTGTTTATTCATGTCTATAGAAGACTGGTCTGTAGATCAGTGTGTGTATGTAGGTCTATAGAAGACTGGTCTGTAGATCAGTGTATGTGGGTCTATTACTATATGATCATGGAATAGAGTAAGAATACCGGTACCCAAAAATACACGTTTGTTATATGATGATAAAAGCTCCACAGTAATGTGGAAAAGTTACCTCCGCAGACTGATATAGGAATAGAACCAGGAAGGGGGCATTCTAATTCCAGAATGATATCCAGACATTCTGTTCCAGATATACACATGTTTCATTGTTCCCTTGGGAGTCAATGTTTCCACTTTCCATGCCTGCACTGAGCTTCCACATAGTACTATAGAGTGATTAAATAACCCTTTGACTAAATTACAAACAAAATGTCTATAACCCCTGAGCAAAAAATCTTTGTTCAGCATGTGCAGTGTCGCTTATATCTATTAAATATTGAGATGGGGAGAGAGTTGTTGAGTCGTTGAGACAGGGAGGGAGTCGTTGAGACAGGGAGAGAGTCGTTGAGACAGGGAGAGAGTCGTTGAGACAGGGAGAGAGTCGTTGAGACAGGGAGAGAGTCGTTGAGTCGGGGAGAGAGTCGTTGAGACGGGGAGAGAGTCGTTGAGACAGGGAGAGAGTCGTTGAGACAGGGAGAGAGTCGTTGAGACGGGGAGAGAGTCGTTGAGACGGGGAGAGAGTCGTTGAGACGGGGAGAGAGTCGTTGAGACGGGGAGAGAGTCGTTGAGACGGGGAGAGAGTCGTTGAGTCGGGGAGAGAGTCGTTGAGACGGGGAGAGAGTCGTTGAGACAGGGAGAGAGTCGTTGAGACAGGGAGAGAGTCGTTGAGTCAGGGAGAGAGTCGTTGAGACAGGGAGAGAGACGTTGAGACAGGGAGAGAGTCGTTGAGACAGGGAGAGAGTCGTTGAGACAGGGAGAGAGTCGTTGAGACAGGGAGAGAGACGTTGAGACAGGGAGAGAGTCGTTGAGACAGGGAGAGAGTCGTTGAGACAGGGAGAGAGTCGTTGAGACAGGGAGAGAGTCGTTGAGACAGGGAGAGAGTCGTTGAGACAGGGAGAGAGTCGTTGAGTTGTTGAGACAGGGAGTGAGACGGGGAGAGAATCGTTGAGTCGTTGAGACAGGGAAAGAATCGTTGAGACAGGGAGAGAATCGTTGAGACAGGGAGAGAGTCGTTGAGACAGGGAGAGAGTCATTGAGACAGGGAGAGAGTCGCTGAGACAGGGAGAGAGTCGTTGAGACGGGGAGAGAGTCGTTGAGACGGGGAGAGAGTCGTTGAGACAGGGAGAGAGTCGTTGAGACAGGGAGAGAGTCGTTGAGACAGGGAGAGAGTCGTTGAGACAGGGAAGAGTCGTTGAGACAGGGAGAGAGTCGTTGAGACGGGGAGAGAGTCGCTGAGTCAGGGAGAGAGTCGTTGAGACAGGGAAGAGTCGTTGAGACAGGGAGAGAGTCGTTGAGTCAGGGAGAGAGTCGTTGAGACAGGGAAGAGTCGTTGAGACAGGGAGAGAATCGTTGAGACAGGGAGAGAGTCGTTGAGACGGGGAGAGAGTCGTTGAGACAGGGAAGAGTCGTTGAGTCGTTGAGACAGGGAGAGAGTCGTTGAGACGGGGAGAGAATCGTTGAGACAGGGAGAGAGTCGTTGAGACGGGGAGAGAGTCGTTGAGACAGGGAGAGAGTCGTTGAGACAGGGAGAGAGTCGTTGAGTTGTTGAGACAGGGAGTGAGACGGGGAGAGAATCGTTGAGACAGGGAGAGAGTCGGTGAGACAGGGAGAGAATCGTTGAGTCGTTGAGACAGGGAGAGAGTCGTTGAGACAGGGAGAGAATCGTTGAGACAGGGAGAGAATCGTTGAGACAGGGAGAGAGTCGTTGAGACAGGGAGAGAGTCATTGAGACAGGGAGAGAGTCGCTGAGACAGGGAGAGAGTCGTTGAGTCGTTGAGACAGGGAGAGAGTCGTTGAGACGGGGAGAGAGTCGTTGAGACGGGGAGAGAGTCGTTGAGACAGGGAGAGAGTCATTGAGACAGGGAGAGAGTCGTTGAGTCAGGGAGAGAGTCGTTGAGACAGGGAGAGAGTCGCTGAGACAGGGAGAGAGTCGTTGAGACAGGGAAGAGTCGTTGAGACAGGGAGAGAGTCGTTGAGACGGGGAGAGAGTCGTTGAGACAGGGAAGAGTCGTTGAGACAGGGAGAGAGTCGTTGAGACAGGGAGAGAATCGTTGAGACGGGGAGAGAGTCGTTGAGACGGGGAGAGAGTCGTTGAGACAGGGAGAGAATCGTTGAGACAGGGAGAGAGTCGTTGAGACAGGGAGAGAGTCGTTGAGACAGGGAAGAGTCGTTGAGACAGGGAGAGAGTCGTTGAGACAGGGAGAGAGTCGTTGAGACAGGGAGAGAGTCGTTGAGACAGGGAGAGAGTCGTTGAGACAGGGAGAGAGTCGTTGAGTCAGGGAGAGAGTCGTTGCGACAGGGAGAGAGACGTTGAGACAGGGAGAGAGTCGTTGAGACGGGGAGAGAGTCGTTGAGACAGGGAGAGAGTCGTTGAGACAGGGAGAGAGTCGTTGAGACAGGGAGAGAGTCGTTGAGACAGGGAGAGAGTCGTTGAGACAGGGAAGAGTCGTTGAGACAGGGAGAGAGTCGTTGAGACAGGGAGAGAGTCGTTGAGACAGGGAGAGAGACGTTGAGACAGGGAGAGAATCGTTGAGACAGGGAGAGAGACGTTGAGACAGGGAGAGAGTCGTTGAGACAGGGAGAGAGACGTTGAGACAGGGAGAGAGTCGTTGAGACAGGGAGAGAGTCGTTGAGTCGTTGCCTTAGATGATTATAATGCTCCTCTAACAATACAACAGGTGTAGACATAACAGGGGACTGCTTACCAACAAGCCCTTAACCAACAATGCGGTTCAAGAAATAGAGTTTAAAAAAAGATTTACTAAATAAAATAAAGTAAAAAATAAAATAAAAAGCAGCAAAATAAAATAACAATGTGGAGGCTATATACAGGGGGTACCAGTACCGAGTCAATGTGGAGGCTATATACAGGGGGTACCGGTACAGAGTCAATGTGGAGGCTATATACAGGGGGTACCGGTACCGAGTCAATGTGGAGGCTATATACAGGGGGTACCGGTACCGAGTCAATGTGGAGGCTATATACAGGGGGTACCGGTACAGAGTCAATGTGGAGGCTATATACAGGGGGTACCGGTACAGAGTCAATGTGGAGGCTATATACAGGGGGTACCGGTACCGAGTCAATGTGGAGGCTATATACAGGGGGTACCGGTACCGAGTCAATCCCTCTGACTGGTCAGCTGTGTTGTGTTGTCCTCCCAGCAGGTGTACAGCGAGCAGAGACATAATGACCTCCAGGAACCAGCTGACCAGGATTCTCCTACTGCCCTCACCTGCCCCCTGGAACCTGAACGCATCATCGGCTCCACAGACAGACACGGAGAACTCATGTTCCTCATCAAATGGTACAGTTAACCACTTCCATTCTGCCACAACAAACTGCAACAAACACCAACATTCCAAGTTGGCAGATGTTGTCTGTTGTTTTTAGAATAAAAACTCTCTTGTCACACAACTGGTTCCTCTTGTCTTCCTGACTGTATGCCAGGCAGCAACAGACTAGTGTAGGCTACATTCCGCAAACATATTAGTCATTTCTGGTAAAGACTTTTGATTGTGCAACAGCACCAGAGTAGTTATAATGATGTGCTCTGACCAACAGAAAGAAGTGGACATTGCCCCGCCCCCCTCCCCGTTGTAGTCTCTCTCTCTCTCTACACGTGTAAAGATGTTATCTATGTAATAATATGTCATAGGGACGGTATAATAATTCTAATAATGGCTTGTATCCCTGTGTGGGACAGGAAGAACCGTGACGAGGTGGCCCTGCTGTCAGCCAGGGAGGCCAGCGCCAGGTATCCTGAGGTGGTTGTAGGCTTCTACGAGGACAAACTCACCTGGCACTCTGGGGACGAGGACCAGTAAAGGGGGGGGGGGGGGGGGTGTGTGTGTGTGTGTGTGTGTGTGTGTGTGTGTGTGTGTGTGTGTGTGTGTGTGTGTGTGTGTGTGTGTGTGTGTGTGTGTGTGTGTGTGTGTGTGTGTGTGTGTGTGTGTGTGTGTGTGTGTGTGTGTGTGTGTGTGTCGTAGAGTGTGTGTCGTAGAGTGTGTGTCGTAGAGTGTGTGCATGTGAGTACACAAGTATGAATGTGAACTGACAAGCATCTGTAGGCATCTCATAGGTTAATTTCTCCTCCAGCAAACCAAGGTCCTCCTTGAGCTGACATTAAAGGCACAGTGTGTGAAACGATGTCCTGCTGCAGGTAGATTGAGTCATCGTGGCAGGTGTAAAATCCCTCTACGGGGTTGGCTGGGCCTCTTCCTGCTTCCTGTGGTGCTGGGTGAGGTCACAATGCCTTTGGGGGTTCAGAACCATTCATAGGAGACGTCTATCTCTCTCTGTGGCTCTGATTGAGTTGAAACTAAGGAAATGAAGGCAGACAGTTCACACTGATGAATGCTCCTCCCAGTCTATTGTACAACATCTCAACCCGAAGCTCTTTGTCAAAGCCTGACGAAGTGTGCGAGTATCTCTCTGGATTACATGTCTTTGTTTTTTTTAAAGTGACTGGATGTGCTTCCACTACGTTTGAAGAGTTGAAACTAACCCTTGGCATTCCTTTCCCAGTGTCTTCATGTACTGCAGCAGACTGAATCACTGTGGACACTGTGTTCTGTGTGACTACTGATACTGTGGTCATAGAACCCCATGTGATTGTATTGGACTTTAGTAGTAGATGTAGGTTCTTGTATCTTCTGCCTCTGGGGCACCTTGGCCACAAGGCTCTCCCTCCGGCTCTTCCACTGTGAGATGTCTGTTGTGATATTAAGTAGGATACTTATCTTGTATAGTAATGGGTTCACTGTGAGATGTCTGTTGTTTTATTAAGTAGGATACTTATCTTGTATAGTAATGGGTTCACTGTGAGATGTCTGTTGTTTTATTAAGTAGGATACTTATCTTGTATAGTAATGGGTTCACTGTGAGATGTCTGTTGTTTTATTAAGTATAGTAGTATTGTATAGTATTGGGTTCACTGTGCATTACACTCAATAGATAACTACTGGTCACCTAATATGATATCTGCACCATTTACTTTTTGCCACAATCCTTGATATTGTACTTTTTTTGTGTGTGTGCGATTCAAAGTTGATAAATGTGTTACATTTAGTTTACTGACAAATGTAGAAAAGTGTTGAATGATAGTAGACGGTATGCTGTTTAATGTAGAACATGATAGTAGACGGTATACTGTTTAATGTAGAACATGATAGTAGACGGTATACTGTTTAATGTAGAACGTGATAGTAGACGGTATACTGTTTAATGTAGAACGTGATAGTAGACGGTATGCTGTTTAATGTAGAACATGATAGTAGACGGTATGCTGTTTAATGTAGAACATGATAGTAGACGGTATACTGTTTAATGTAGAACATGATAGTAGACGGTATGCTGTTTAATGTAGAACATGATAGTAGACGGTATGCTGTTTAATGTAGAACATGATAGTAGACGGTATGCTGTTTAATGTAGAACATGATAGTAGACAGTATGCTTTTTGATGTAGAACATGATAGTAGACGGTATGCTGTTTAATGTAGAACATGATAGTAGACGGTATACTGTTTAATGTAGAACATGATAGTAGACGGTATGCTGTTTAATGTAGAACATGATAGTAGACGGTATGCTGTTTAATGTAGAACATGATAGTAGACGGTATGCTGTTTAATGTAGAACATGATAGTAGACGGTATACTGTTTGATGTAGAACATGATAGTAGACGGTATGCTGTTTAATGTAGAACATGATAGTAGACGGTATACTGTTTAATGTAGAACATGATAGTAGACGGTATGCTGTTTAATGTAGAACATGATAGTAGACGGTATGCTGTTTAATGTAGAACATGATAGTAGACGGTATACTGTTTAATGTAGAACATGATAGTAGACGGTATACTGTTTAATGTAGAACATGATAGTAGACGGTATGCTGTTTAATGTAGAACATGATAGTAGACGGTATGCTGTTTAATGTAGAACACGATAGTAGACGGTATACTGTTTAATGTAGAACATGATAGTAGACGGTATACTGTTTAATGTAGAACACGATAGTAGACGGTATACTGTTTAATGTAGAACATGATAGTAGACGGTATACTGTTTAATGTAGAACATGATAGTAGACGGTATGCTGTTTAATGTAGAACATGATAGTAGACGGTATGCTGTTTAATGTAGAACATGATAGTAGACGGTATGCTGTTTAATGTAGAACATGATAGTAGACGGTATGCTGTTTAATGTAGAACATGATAGTAGACGGTATGCTGTTTAATGTAGAACATGATAGTAGACGGTATACTGTTTAATGTAGAACATGATAGTAGACGGTATACTGTTTAATGTAGAACATGATAGTAGACGGTATGCTGTTTAATGTAGAACATGATAGTAGACGGTATGCTGTTTAATGTAGAACATGATAGTAGACGGTATGCTGTTTAATGTAGAACATGATAGTAGACGGTATGCTGTTTAATGTAGAACATGATAGTAGACGGTATGCTGTTTAATGTAGAACATGATAGTAGACGGTATGCTGTTTAATGTAGAACATGATAGTAGACGGTATGCTGTTTAATGTAGAACATGATAGTAGACGGTATGCTGTTTAATGTAGAACATGATAGTAGACGGTATACTGTTTAATGTAGAACATGATAGTAGACGGTATGCTGTTTAATGTAGAACATGATAGTAGACGGTATGCTGTTTAATGTAGAACATGATAGTAGACGGTATACTGTTTAATGTAGAACATGATAGTAGACGGTATACTGTTTAATGTAGAACATGATAGTAGACGGTATGCTGTTTAATGTAGAACATGATAGTAGACGGTATGCTGTTTAATGTAGAACACGATAGTAGACGGTATACTGTTTAATGTAGAACATGATAGTAGACGGTATACTGTTTAATGTAGAACACGATAGTAGACGGTATACTGTTTAATGTAGAACATGATAGTAGACGGTATACTGTTTAATGTAGAACACGATAGTAGACGGTATACTGTTTAATGTAGAACATGATAGTAGACGGTATACTGTTTAATGTAGAACATGATAGTAGACGGTATGCTGTTTAATGTAGAACATGATAGTAGACGGTATGCTGTTTAATGTAGAACATGATAGTAGACGGTATGCTGTTTAATGTAGAACATGATAGTAGACGGTATACTGTTTAATGTAGAACATGATAGTAGACGGTATACTGTTTAATGTAGAACATGATAGTAGACGGTATGCTGTTTAATGTAGAACATGATAGTAGACGGTATGCTGTTTAATGTAGAACATGATAGTAGACGGTATGCTGTTTAATGTAGAACATGATAGTAGACGGTATGCTGTTTAATGTAGAACATGATAGTAGACGGTATGCTGTTTAATGTAGAACATGATAGTAGACGGTATGCTGTTTAATGTAGAACATGATAGTAGACGGTATGCTGTTTAATGTAGAACATGATAGTAGACGGTATGCTGTTTAATGTAGAACATGATAGTAGACGGTATGCTGTTTAATGTAGAACATGATAGTAGACGGTATGCTGTTTAATGTAGAACATGATAGTAGACGGTATGCTGTTTAATGTAGAACATGATAGTAGACAGTATGCTGTTTGATGTAGAACATGATAGTAGATGGTATGCTGTTTAATGTAGAACATGATAGTAGACGGTATGCTGTTTAATGTAGAACATGATAGTAGACGGTATGCTGTTTGATGTAGAACACAACCAAGGGTTCTGTTAGTGACCATGGGGATTTGATGAGTTACTCTGATCAAAATGTGACGTCACATATGAAAAAAGTATATCTGATATGATTATGTTAATTTTACCCAGTCACTGATTGTTCTCGGCTACTCTTAACCAAATATTTATCCACCAACCTGTATTTGTTACTGATAAATCATTGTTTTGTTAAGGGGCCCAGAGTTATATATGTTCAGGACAAACTCTAGTCCCTACACAAAATGACTGACACTGTATTCATTGTGCACCTCTCCCATGACTGGAATGTTATGGGACAATGGAATGTTATGGGGCAATGTCTGCATCACAAACAGAACCCTACTTCCTTTGTAGTGCACTATATAGGGAATGGTCTGCCATTTGATACTCTGCCATTCTGTTGAACCTTTTGTTCTGGGCTGCCTCTGACTGACTAAGTTACTGTACCTGTTGACCTTTGACCTGTGAAGTGTCTGTCTGTGAATAAAGGTAGCTGTCACCCTGTGAATGTCCTGTTTCTCAGATCATTCACATTCACAAAGACTCAATGACAACAAACACAAACAACGGAGTAAAACAATCACGTTTTGGGACAGTTGTACGAAGACTGCATTTATAAATTATATTCTTCAAGAATTAATGAGAATGTATTACTCATTGAATGACCATTGTACAGCAGCAAATATTGTGGATTGTACCTTAACAAGATGGTACCTTATAAGCTACAGTAAGACCTTGTTCAGTAGATTTGATGACCAGAGAAAGAGATACAGCCATAGAGAAATGACAGTTGTATTTGTACTATGTGGATACACATTAACACCCCTGTGACTTCCAGGTGTGCTCAAGTACTCTATGAAATGGGATTCAAACGAGGAAGCTCAGCAGAACGAGCGTTGCAGTGTCACATATAAACACACAGTGACATTGCAATTGTCGTCCAGGTCAAGAGGCAAAGACAGTGCTGGTTACTACACACTGTCTTACTAGACAACAGCAGCGGTTCTATCACGGTCATTGTCGTTACGATCCTGATCCTAGGGTTGTATCACGGTCATTGTCGTTACGATCCTGATCCTAGGGTTGTATCACGGTCATTGTCGTTACGATCCTGATCCTAGGGTTGTATCACGGTCATTGTCGTTACGATCCTGATCCTAGGGTTGTATAGTGTTCTAATACGGTCATTGTCGTTACGATCCTGATCCTAGGGCTGTATAGGGTTTTATTAGGTACTTCCAGGGCAGACGGTCCAACAGACCAACAACAAATACAGACGGAACGTCTCCGTTACCTTATATGTTACACAATAACATGTTTTATATCAGAGGTTTATGGAAGCAGCACAAGGTGTTCCTCGGTCCTGTGACTGGACACCTTCAGACCTGTTTGTCCATCATAAAGAGGACAAGGATCAGCTGTTCTCTCAGAACATACCATTCATTCAATCCCCAGTCCACTTTGGATTTGATCTGATCGGGATCTGAACTTGAAGAATGAGAGAAGTGATTGACAACCTTGTGTTCCAGGTACGACTGGAGTCTTTTATCAATCAATTCGATGGGAAGTCTATGTGTGTCTGAGATTTTAGATATCGTTTTCAGTGTATTATGTAATAGTACTGTGGGTAATGTTGCCCAGTGAGGGTCGGTGTGGGGGTCTCTTCCTGCTTCAGTAGGTTGAACTAGCTGGATAGTACTGTGGGTAATGTTGCCCAGTGAGGGTCGGTGTGGGGGTCTCTTCCTGCTTCAGTAGGTTGAACTAGCTGGATAGTACTGTGGGTAATGTTGCCCAGTGAGGGTCGGTGTGGGGGTCTCTTCCTGCTTCAGTAGGTTGAACTAGCTGGATAGTACTGTGGGTAATGTTGCCCAGTGAGGGTCGGTGTGGGGGTCTCTTCCTGCTTCAATAGGTT
Organism: Salvelinus namaycush; assembly: GCF_016432855.1. NCBI lineage: Eukaryota > Metazoa > Chordata > Actinopteri > Salmoniformes > Salmonidae > Salvelinus > Salvelinus namaycush. Next base: position 27,872,320 of record NC_052343.1, read on the forward strand.
GAACTAGCTGGATAGTACTGTGGGTAATGTTGCCCAATGAGGGTCGGTGTGGGGGTCTCTTCCTGCTTCAGTAGGTTGAACTAGCTGGATAGTACTGTGGGTAATGTTGCCCAGTGAGGGTCGGTGTGGGGGTCTCTTCCTGCTTCAGTAGGTTGAACTAGCTGGATAGTACTGTGGGTAATGTTGCCCAATGAGGGTCGGTGTGGGGGTCTCTTCCTGCTTCAGTAGGTTGAACTAGCTGGATAGTACTGTGGGTAATGTTGCCCAGTGAGGGTCGGTGTGGGGGTCTCTTCCTGCTTCAGTAGGTTGAACTAGCTGGATAGTACTGTGGGTAATGTTGCCCAATGAGGGTCGGTGTGGGGGTCTCTTCCTGCTTCAGTAGGTTGAACTAGCTGGATAGTACTGTGGGTAATGTTGCCCAGTGAGGGTCGGTGTGGGGGTCTCTTCCTGCTTCAGTAGGTTGAACTAGCTGGATAGTACTGTGGGTAATGTTGCCCAGTGAGGGTCGGTGTGGGGGTCTCTTCCTGCTTCAGTAGGTTGAACTAGCTGGATAGTACTGTGGGTAATGTTGCCCAGTGAGGGTCGGTGTGGGGGTCTCTTCCTGCTTCAGTAGGTTGAACTAGCTGGATAGTACTGTGGGTAATGTTGCCCAGTGAGGGTCGGTGTGGGGGTCTCTTCCTGCTTCAGTAGGTTGAACTAGCTGGATAGTACTGTGGGTAATGTTGCCCAGTGAGGGTCGGTGTGGGGGTCTCTTCCTGCTTCAGTAGGTTGAACTAGCTGGATAGTACTGTGGGTAATGTTGCCCAGTGAGGGTCGGTGTGGGGGTCTCTTCCTGCTTCAGTAGGTTGAACTAGCTGGATAGTACTGTGGGTAATGTTGCCCAATGAGGGTCGGTGTGGGGGTCTCTTCCTGCTTCAGTAGGTTGAACTAGCTGGATAGTACTGTGGGTAATGTTGCCCAGTGAGGGTCGGTGTGGGGGTCTCTTCCTGCTTCAGTAGGTTGAACTAGCTGGATAGTACTGTGGGTAATGTTGCCCAGTGAGGGTCGGTGTGGGGGTCTCTTCCTGCTTCAGTAGGTTGAACTAGCTGGATAGTACTGTGGGTAGAAATCTACAGATCTAAAGATGTTTAACTCCTCTTGAAAACATACTGTAAATGCCAGATCAGATGGTGTAAGAGAGAGAGAGATCAGCGCTACTTCTGCTTTCACTCTGCGGCACGGTAAAATAAACTGGACCAACCTGTAAAAGTCACAGGGTAAACAGATGTAGGATCTTAATTTGAGGCAGCTCCTGCAGAAACAGGAAATGTGAATTATTATGTGGATTATAATGAATGGACAGTTTTGTAGGGTTGATACATTTTTCGTTAGGGCAAATCAAGTCTGAAATTTCAAAGTGGAAATTACAAACTTTAGAAGCCTTTTTAAAACTCGAATAACAATACAAGTTTGCATTTCCTGCTGTGGAAGACAATGCTCAGCAACAAAAGAGTGATCAAATTAAAATCCTACATCTGTAGAGTTGGAGTGAGTCAATGATTGCACTTCCTGTATTTCTGTCCTGTAAAACTTCCATCTTTGCCTCAGACCGTACATTCTCACTTCTCATCCACAGTTTAGTTAAGTGTGGCTCAGTCTCTCCTTACCTCTTCAGTCTCTCACCTCTCCTCCTCAGTCTCTCTCCTTACCTCCTCAGTCTCTCTCCTTACCTCCTCAGTCTCTCTCCTTACCTCCTCAGTCTCTCTCCTCTCCTCCCCATGGAGCAGTTTATCAGTGTCTGGGTTCGGGATCCTCGGATTCAGAAGAATGACTTCTGGCATGCCCACATGGACTATGAAATCTGTATACATGTAAGTATGATGTCCTGAGACAATGGGGGAAAATGAAGGGGATGTGGCTGACGTGCAAACCAATATTTAATTTCCAAATTGGTTAAATTTAGGTTAAGGCTATGGTTAAGGTAAGGGTCCTGTTCATACGGATGATGGAATATCAGTGTTAAACTGCTGTCTCTCCTCAGACCAACAGTGTCTGCTTCACTAAGAAGATCTCCTGTGTGAGGAGAAGGTACCGGGAGTTCGTCTGGCTCCGGCAGAAACTACAGGCAAACTCCCTACTCATGTGGGTATTCATAGGAGGATGGCATACTCTATATGTATAGCATATTCACCTAAGATAGCTGGGGACACATTTAACAAATGTACATAATGAAAATACTTCCACATGTCTTGTGTCTCTAACTAGTAGTTGTTAAAAAAAAGGTGCCAATTATTTTATATTCTTTAAGAATCAATGACTATATATAATTAATTAAACAGTCCAAAAAATGGATGTACCCATCCCAGATTGCCCCTTTAAGTGTGTTTTGATTTGATTGTCTTCGTTTCCAGGGTCCAGCTACCTGACCTACCACCTAAGAACCCTTTCTTTAGCCTGAACAACGCCCAGCAGATCACAGAGAGGATGAAGGGCCTCCAGAAGTTCCTTCAACTGTGAGTGTCCTCCTAACAAACATTACAAAAAATAACAAGAAAAAGAGTTCTCAAAAAATACTAGAAAAACAACAGGTTATACTCAAGGGTTAAAGGCCTACTAAACGTTTCTTCCACATATCCATATGCCTCCTCGTTGCTGCACTAGGTTGTGCTTCCTCTGTCTTTCTGGCGGTAGTGAACAATAGACGCTGTAGTAGGTTCTATTTGACTAATGTTAAACAAATCAACATACCCATGAATATCCATTTGTATTTATGGGTCTGTTGGTATAGTACCAGAGTTCCATTTTCTAATATGCCCATTGGTATTTCATGCTAGGACCCTGGAGAGTAATCTGCTTCTGTCAGACAGCTGTCTGCACCTCTTCCTGCAGTCGGAGCTGGGGGTGTCCCAGATAGAGGCCTGCGCCTCAGGGAGAACCCATTACTCTGTGTCCCAGGCCGTGCTGCGCTGCGGCTGCAAACTGCAACGCTTCCACTCCCAGGAGGACCTGTTAGAGACCAGCCGCAAGGAGTCCTGTGACTCCGACTCTGTTAGGTAGGTAGGCCTCACAAGCACGCACACACACACACACACACACACACACACACACACACACACACACACACACACACACACACACACACACACACACACACACACACACACACACACACACACACAAACATTAGACACACACACACACACAAACATTAGACACACACACACACACACGCACAATGTATGTAAAAGTCCAAACTAACAGAAAGGGCGACATTATATGATTACAGTTGAATTGGAATTCTCTGTCCAGGGCAGTTGAATTTAAATGTACAGTATGTGTCTCTTTTTTCAGTGGGTTTGTAGAGCCGGAGCCCAGCAGTAAAGATGGAACTGCTTCCTCACACCCAGAGACCCTAGCTCTGTCTCTACCTGACAGGACCAGACCTAACCCCAACCAGGAAGAGACCCTAGCTCTGTCTCTACCTGACAGGACCAGACCTAACCACAACCAGGAAGAGACCCTAGCGCTGTCTCTGCCTGATAGGACCAGACCTAACCCCAACCAGGAAGAGACCCTAGCTCTGTCTCTGCCTGATAGAACCAGACCTAACCCCAACCAGGAAGAGACCCTAGCTCTGTCTCTGCCTGATAGAACCAGACCTAACCACAACCAGGAAGAGACCCTAGCTATGTCTCTGCCTGATAGAACCAGACCTAACCCCAACCAGGAAGAGACCCTAGCTCTGTCTCTGCCTGATAGGACCAGACCTAACCCCAACCAGGAAGAGACCCTAGCTCTGTCTCTACCTGATAGAACCAGACCTAACCCCAACCAGGAAGAGACCCTAGCGCTGTCTCTACCTGATAGGACCAGACCTAACCCCAACCAGGAAGAGACCCTAGCTCTGTCTCTGCCTGATAGGACCAGACCTAACCCCAACCAGGAAGAGACCCTAGCTATGTCTCTGCCTGATAAGACTAGACCTAACCCCAACCAGGAAGAGACCCTAGCTCTGTCTCTGCCTGATAAGACTAGACCTAACCCCAACCAGGAAGAGACCCTAGCTCTGTCTCTACCTGATAGGACCAGACCTAACCACAACCAGGAAGAGACCCTAGCTCTGTCTCTGCCTGATAGGACCAGACCTAACCCCAACCAGGAAGAGACACAAGTGCTGTCTCTGCCTGATAAGACTAGACCTAACCACGACCAGGAAGAAGACACTCTCAGCATGTCTGTCTCTCCATGGGAACATCACCGCCAACCAGGACATGGTAACTTACAATATACTGCATCCCAAATGTCACCCGAAAGTGCTCTGGTCCAAAGTAGTGCACTATGTAGGGAATAGGGTGCTATTTGGGACACTGTGTTTGCTCTCATTTCATCTTCAAATAAAGCTTCCACACAGCTTTTAAAATAAGGCTTCCACACAGCTTTTAAAATAAGGCTTCCACACAGCTTTTAAAATAAGGCTTCCACACAGCTTTTTGTCATCCATTTCTCCAAACTACTGTCACCATAACTACCTCGTCTTTCTGCCATCAAAACTGTTTTTTTACTTCTATTTTTTTCGAGAGAAGATGATGAGGGAATATATGTGTTTATGTATGTGTAGTTTTGTGAATATTTGTAAAGTCCAAAAATCTGAAATATGTAAATATTAGGATACCTTCATACATACACTGTAAATAAAGTCAGTTCTAATGTTGTTTTTTAATACAGTTCCTGATTGTGGTTACAAAGGAAGGGAATGTTATCGGTTTTAAAACACTTATCCTGTTAATGTCAAGTGATTGAAACTACATTTTGGGTTTGATCAAACAGTTGGCCTACATCTGCCCAGTAGAGGGCAGTATTGTTGTATTCAACCATCCGCATCACTACATTAATTGGTCACGTTCTACCACTTTATATGTCAAAATAATACTGGAAATGACATAGAACAATGAATCGCCGTGACAACAGGCAAAATAATTATTAATATCTTGGTACTTAAGACCTACTGGCCTTAACCACCAGTAGTAGGAACCATTTTAGGACATTGTATAGGACACTTTGAGGCTTCTATAATAGGGTCTCTGAGGAGACAGCTTCTACCTATAGGACAGCTCTACTGTCAGGAGAGGACCGGGGTCTCTCCCACAGGATCCCCCATGGACCCACTCCTGTCTGACAGGCGTCAGAGGTTAGGGAGGTAGCCCGTCCCTGGGACCCACTCCTGTCTGACAGGGGTCAGAGGTTAGGGAGGTAGCCCATCCCTGGACCCACTCCTGTCTGACAGGGGTCAGAGGTTAGGGAGGTAGCCCGTCCCTAGGACCCACTCCTGTCTGACAGGGGTCAGAGGTTAGGGAGGTAGCCCGTCCCTGGACCCACTCCTGTCTGAGAGGGGTCAGAGGTTAGGGAGGTAGCCCGTCCCTGGGACCCACTCCTGTCTGACAGGGGTCAGAGGTTAGGGAGGTAGCCCATCCCTGGACCCACTCCTGTCTGACAGGGGTCAGAGGTTAGGGAGGTAGCCTGTCCCTAGGACCCACTCCTGTCTGACAGGGGTCAGAGGTTAGGGAGGTAGCCCGTCCCTGGACCCACTCCTGTCTGAGAGGGGTCAGAGGTTAGGGAGGTAGCCCATCCCTGGACCCACTCTTGTCTGACAGGGGTCAGAGGTTAGGGAGGTAGCCCGTCCCTGGGACCCACTCCTGTCTGACAGGGGTCAGAGGTTAGGGAGGTAGCCCGTCCCTAGGACCCACTCCAGTCTGACAGGGGTCAGAGGTTAGGGAGGTAGCCCGTCCCTGGGACCCACTCTTGTCTGACAGGGGTCCATCCATGTCTGAGGACGTCAGGAGATGACGTGGAAACCGGCCACTAGGGACAACAGTGAGCGCTGTTACCTACAAGTAGGCTTGGGCTTTGCTAGAGCGTTGTGGACGGGGATGGTGGATGGGTGTAAGCATCTGCCTTTCATTCCAAGTGGCAGTTGCATGTTCAAATCCACCAATAGAAAGTTGTTTTAAGCCTATCCCAAACCTTAACCATTCAGAGTTAATGCCTAAACTTAAGAATTCACAGTTAATGTCTTACCTTAAAAATTCAGAGTTAATGTCTAAAATTAACAATTCAGAGTTAATGTCTAACCTTAGGAATTCAGAGTTAATGTCTAACCTTAAGAATTCAGAGTTAATGTCTAACCTTAAGAATTCAGAGTTAATGTCTAACCTTAGGAATTCAGAGTTAATGTCTAACCTTAACCTTAAACACTTTGAATTTGACATTTAGATCAACTTCGAAATATTTATAATTCTTATTAATAATTCTGACACACACAGAGACAGAGACACACACACACACACACACACACACACACACACACACACACACACACACACACACACACACACACACTCACAGGCACCCTCCTGTCATGTGTCTACCTACCAGCTATGCAGACAGTCTCACTATGTAAGGACAATGAGTAACCTAACTCACCACTCATCTCAACCCTGTGTCTGTGTGTGTGTGTGTGTGTGTGTGTGTGTGTGTGTGTGTGTGTGTGTGTGTGTGTGTGTGTGTGTGTGTGTGTGTGTGTGTGTGTGTGTGTGTGTGTGTGTGTGTGTGTGTGTGTGTGTGTGTGTGTGTTCCCACAGAGAGTAGTACTATGCTTATGCAGAGGTAATTAACAATAAGCAGAATGATGTGTGGCTGACGTTCTGCACCGCTAATTAGATCCGCATGTCTCTCTGAGGTGGACAGGAAGCTGGACAGGAAGCTCATTAGACATTCAGAACGGGGCCAGACAATAGGCTCACGGTGGCGTGACGGACAGGTGATCCCACCTGGGGAGCTGCTCAGGTCAGTTCAGGAGACAGGATGACCGGGTAAGGAGAGGAGGGGAAAGCCCACAAACCCACATTGGGAGAGGGAGGACATTTCATCCTGAAGATAGCTTGTTAAGGCGTAGAAGACTGTGTGTGTGTGTGTGTGTGTGTGTGTGTGTGTGTGTGTGTGTGTGTGTGTGTGTGTGTGTGTGTGTGTGTGTGTGTGTGTGTGTGTGTGTGTGTGTGTGTGTGTGTGTCCTCTGTCAGTGATTGACTGTGTGCTGCATTACCCTGCAGTCACTCTAACACACACACAGGTAATGAAGCTGTCACACACACACACACACACAGGTAAGGAAGCTGTCAGTGGTGTCAGGGAGTAGAGGTTTATGACAGAACTATCCAACTGTATATTCTTACACAGCATGGCAGTAGTGTGCAGAGGACACACACACACACACACAACACACACGGGCACACACACACATACACACACTCACATACAGGTAGAGAGAGAACAGGGAGAGAAAGAGAACAGAGAGACAGAGAGGGAGAACAGAGAGAGAGAACAGAGAGAGAGAGAACCAAGGAGAGCGAGAGAACAGAGGGAGAGAGAGAGAGAGAGAACCGAGAGAGGGAGGGAGAACAGAGAGAGAGACAACATAGAGAGAGGGAGAACAGAGATAGAGAAAACAGAGAGACAGCGAGAGAGAATAGAGAACAGAGAGAGAACAGAAAGAGAGAGCAGAGAGAGAACAGAGAACAGAGAAAGAGAACAGAGAACAGAAAGAGAGAGAGAACAGAGAGAGCGAAAGAACAGAGAGAGAACAGAGAGAACAGAGAGAGAGAGAGAACAGAGAGGGAGGTGGCGGAACACTGTTTCTATGTACTAATACAGTAGGTTGTCTCATTCCATGAATACTGTTCCTGCTGTGCTTGTGTGGTTCTGTCTCAGACCTGGGCCTTACCCAGCTCTCCACAACAAACTGGAAATACAGAGAATCAACATGTCATCAGTCCAGTGTGGATTTACTGGAAGATAATATTATGTCTTGTCATGCTTCCTAGAGCCAGTTGAAATGTCTGCACTGTAATCTTGAAATAAATTCTTATAGACACGCGAGTGCTCCTGTCTTCCTTAGGGACTCCTTTAATCCACATCAAGGTCCCTACGGGCCCTGGTCAAATGTAGTACACTACATAGGGCAAAGGGTGCAATTTTGGACACACCTTTAGACTCCTCTGCGTTCCTCTGGGTTGTCCAGTGGTATTGACTCCACTCTAATAGGCTGTTTCTGTTTGTCTCTTAACCTTCAGCTGACTGAGCTGAGGAAGAGACCAGTCCACAACCATGCCTGGCTGTCAGTTCTACCCTGCTCAGTCACCCTCTACCCTGACACTGCTGACACTGTTAAACCTAGTAGTCCTCTACAGATCAATGGGTTTACAGCCCCAGCAACTCTGACTCAACTCCAACACTGATGGGGCAACGAGAGGAAGAAAGATTGGACCCGCTGTGTGAGGAGGAAACGGCAATGGATACAGTTATAGTGTAGCCGTTGTGAAATGGCTAGCTAGTTGTGGTCCAGGGTCCCTGGTTGTGAAATGGCTAGCTAGTTGTGGTCGATGGTCCCTGGTTGTGAAATGGCTAGCTAGTTGTGGTCCAGGGTCCCTGGTTGTGAAATGGCTAGCTAGTTGTGGTCGAGGGTCCCTGGTTGTGAAATGGCTAGCTAGTTGTGGTCCAGGGTCCCTGGTTGTGAAATGGCTAGCTAGTTGTGGTCCAGGGTCCCTGGTTGTGAAATGGCTAGCTAGTTGTGGTCGAGGGTCCCTGGTTGTGAAATGGCTAGCTAGTTGTGGTCGAGGGTCCCTGGTTGTGAAATGGCTAGCTAGTTGTGGTCGAGGGTCCCTGGTTGTGAAATGGCTAGCTAGTTGTTGTCGAGGGTCCCTGGTTGTGAAATGGCTAGCTAGTTGTGGTCGAGGGTCCCTGGTTGTGAAATGGCTAGCTAGTTGTGGTCCAGGGTCCCTGGTTGTGAAATGGCTAGCTAGTTGTGGTCCAGGGTCCCTGGTTGTGAAATGGCTAGCTAGTTGTGGTCGAGGGTCCCTGGTTGTGAAATGGCTAGCTAGTTGTGGTCCAGGGTCCCTGGTTGTGAAATTCCCAGTCTACGACTGCTTCCAAATGGCACCCTATTCCTTTGTATTACTTTTGACCAGGGCCCATATGGGACATACTCATACTGGACATTGACTAGTATTTCCTCATTTGTGTCATCAGAACGGAGATGCAGGCATGCAATCTGTGAGTCACAGTATAAAATCCCGATGGCAGCTAAGAGTGGGCTTTGGGGGCTACAGAGTCAACGGGACAGTTGGAAGACAATGGCAGGCAGCAGATCTGCTCCAGTGGGGGGGGGGGGAGAGTCCCCTAAGCAAGCTGGTCCTAGGGCTCTGTTCACAAACACAAACACACCCCACAGAGCCCCAGGACAACAGCACAATTAGACCCAACCAAATCATGAGAAAACAAAAAGATAATTACTTGACACATTGGAAAGAATTAACAAAAAAACAGAGCAAACTAGAATGCTATTTGGCCCTAAACAGAGAGTACACAGTGGCAGAATACCTGACCACTGTGACTGACCCAAACTTAAGGAAAGCTTTGACTATGTACAGACTCAGTGAGCATAGCCTTGCTATTGAGAAAGGCCGCCGTAGGCAGACATGGCTCTCAAGAGAAGACAGGCTATGTGCTCACTGCCCACAAAATGAGGTGGAAACTGAGCTGCACTTCCTAACCTCCTGCCCAATGTATGACCATATTAGAGACACATATTTCCCTCAGATTACACAGATCCACAAAGAATTCGAAAACAAATCCAATTTTGATAAACTCCCATATCTACTGGGTGAAATTCCACAGTGTGCCATCACAGCAGCAAGATTTGTGACCTGTTGCCACAAGAAAAGGTCAACCAGTGAAGAACAAACAGCATTGTAAATACAACCCATATTTATGCTTATTTATTTTAACTTGTGTGCTTTAACCATTCGTACATTGTTACAACACTGTATATATATAATATGACATTTGTAATGTCTTTATTGTTTTGAAACTTCTGTATGTGTAATGTTTACTGTTAATTTGTATTGTTTGTTTCACTTTTGTGTATTGTCTACCTCACTTGCTTTGGCAATGTTAACACATGTTTCCCATGCCAATAAAGCCCCTTGAATTGAATTGAATTGAATGAGAGAGAGAGAGAGAGAGAGAGAGAGAGAGAGAGAGAGAGAGAGAGAGAGAGAGAGAGAGAGAGAGAGAGAGAGAGGAGAGAGAGAGAGAGAGAGAGAGAGAGAGAGAGAGAGAGAGAGAGAGAGAGAGAGAGAGAGAGAGAGAGAGAGAGAGAGAGAGAGAGAGAGAGAGAGAGAGACCACAGTGATATGCTCCAGTGGTGTTGAATCAGACACTGTCATTTCGGTGCCATCATTGAAAAAATTGCTTCCATTTTAAATAATTTCTCACTATTTTTTTTATTTTTTTAAATCAATTTTAGAATGTTTTTTTCAAATCACTTCCTGAATTGACATCAGATCAAATTAACCCCAAACCCTGTCATGTGACCTATACAGGGAAAACTGGTATCATGCAGGAAGCGGGCATTCACCATACTTGGCCTGCGGGCATTCCCCATACTTGGGCTGTGTCATAAAGAAGTGCACTAAATACAGAATAGGGTGCCATTTTGGAAGCAGCCTCTGTGATATCTTGTTCCTTTTTGCAGGGAACAAGGGTTAGGTACAGTACATAACCTAGACCTGGGTATAATGATAAATGACTGTGAATACAATGCAGTAGTGTTGAGTATTCTGAATGAGTTCAACTGGAGCGCAGCAGCACTTGGTACAGGTCATTTAGTATGGCTGTACGTCAAACACTGATATACTGACGGACACAAATCTTCAGCTGGCAGAAAAGAAGGGGGAGATTCCACACGACGACATCACATCTGTCCTCGTCTGTCGCCTCTGCATGCGTGTGTCTGTGCGCGTGAGAATGCGTGTGTGCGTGTGTGTGTGTCGTCCCCATCTGAACACCCTCTTCCATCTGTGAAAAACACCTCCTCTTCCTCCTGCCATTTCAGGGCTGCTAGATTATTCTCTGTCAGTCAGTCAGACGTAGAAATGAGCCGTCGTGGGAGTTGTCCTTCACTCATCAACTGTGACAGGCCTGGCTACCTTAGCCTGGTTCTGCTTGGCTGAACCTGTTATTTCTATTGTTGCCGGGCAGACAGCACCGAAGCTACCGCATTCCGCCTGGATGAAGCAATGAACTGGGAATGAGTGGATGGCTGTACTGTAGTTAAACTCTCTACAGTCTGGATGAAGCAATGAACTGGGAATGAGTGGATGGCTGTACTGTAGTGAAACTCTCTACAGCCTGGATGAAGCAATGAACTGGGAATGAGTGGATGTCTGTACTGTAGTGAAACTCTCTACAGCTCCTCGTCTCCAGGAATCAGGAACTACTGGAGCGATGCACCCCCAACTCCTTCTGGACACATGGTGTGCGTTCCAAAAGCCACCGCATTCCCTATGAAGGGCACTACTTTTGACTTGGGCCCAAAGAGCTCTGGGAAAAGGAACTGCACTATAAGGAATACTTGCCATTGGGGATGCAGTGATTTCATGGCCTGGAGAGGAAAGGAAGTTGAGATCTCTGATTCATAATAATATGTAGTGTAAAATGGGAAATACCGTCCGACCCTTTGGAGCCTGGAGCTGACAGTAGGAGCTGGTGTGTGATTTACTACTAACCCCTGGCTAGCAATGACTCTGTTGGACAGGTGAACAGAGTTTACAGCAAGCAGAGACACATCCCAGCTAGCGCATAACGTTCTGAGAACCATGTGTTTCTTAACGCTTGGCGAGAGCGTGGGTGTCTTATGGTTATTTTGCAGGCAACCTTCCCACAACGTTCTGGCAATAATGCAGGATAGCTGCTTGGCTTTGGAACATTTAAGGAACTCTAAGGAACTTCTTTAACAAAACGATTCCTAAAAGCTCAAACGTGGTTACATTTCATTTCCATTTTGGTAACGTTGTAGGTACGTTCTCCAACTGATTTGACATCGGCAATGTTCTTAAATAGTTCAGAGAACATTAAGAAGCAACGTTTTTCTGTGGGAATTTCAGTACTTCAAGCATAACGTTTCCTAAAGGTTTCCTCATGGTTCTGTTTAAAGTCATGTTTTCAAATTGTTTTCCGAGAACGTTCAAAAAAGGTTCCGTTTTACCGGTCAAAAAACGTATGGCTTCGTTCCCACAACCAATATGAAACCAATAGTGCTGAGCGATTGACCAAAATATTGGTTATTTTTCAGTTTTTATACAACTAATTGACTGACATCAGTTCAATTATTTGAATTCCATTTCGTTCAGTTTTTTTTCTGTGAGCTCAATGTGCACATTGCACAGTTTCTATAGAGATAAATCAGATCAAGCCTGAACTGTGCGATGTGGTAGTTTCCAACAGGCCAATATTCTACATAGTTTAGTGCAGAAAACTACAATGACCATAACCCATTGCGCACATATCTGTGTTTCTTTTAAACCTGCTACTTAAAAGAGACAGAAGAACTGCAATCGAGAGTAGAGCAGTTACTTAGCGAGGGATCATCACATGGAAATACATGATCTAAGTGATTGATAGTTGGTATTCAGCAGTCATACAGGTATGCCTTACTTACTTTGAAGAACTACTAAAATAGTGATTTTGTCAGACAGCACAGGAGGCAGCAGCTCATAGAGATGAGATGACTTGGAATGAAATAATAAAGTCATCAAATAAAACAAATGTAATATAGACAACAACTAAAATATTTTATTAAAGTACTGTGAATACATGATGGTTAATAAGTGGTGAGCAGTAATGGACAGTCACTACCATCATGGGGCTTTTAGTAATTGTTTTATTCTGTGTTTACATGCACATGGGGCGGCAGACAGCCTAGTGGTTAGAGGGTTGGACATGTAACCAAAAGGTTGCAAGGTCGACTCCCCGAGCTGACAAGGTAAAAATCTGTTGTTCTGCCCCTGAACAAGCCAATTAACCCACTGTTCCTAGGCCGTCATTGAAAATAAGAATTTGTTCTTAACTGAATTGCCTGGTTAAATAAAGGTGAAGTACATTTTAAAAAGCATACACACATTAACTTTTCCCCTCAAGCCTTGCCTTCCCTCTGTCCTTAAGGGCTCCCTGAGCCCCACAGAAGCACAGACATCATTCTGTATGAAACAGCTTCAGAAATTTAACAGGAGCTCTGTAATATAGCTTTATTGTACCCCTAACTTGAAACAATAGGTTTCCATGACAATCCTAAATGGATACGAACTGTATGTTCAGTTTGGAGGAGCAGAGGGTCATTCAGCCTGTCAGTCACAGCATCAGTGGGTGAATCATGACAGTCTAATGTCTTCTTAGAGATAAGGAATGATGAGAGTGGGACTTCTCATGGTGGACACAGTTAAGAGGTGTGAGAGGAAGGAAGAAAAGGAGTAATGAGGGCCTGAGGTATAGTGGGATAGACGGACAGTGGGGTGGAGGGATGAGGGGCTGAGGTATAGTGGGATGGACGGACAGTGGGGTGGAGGGATGGAGGGATGAGGGGCTGAGGTATAATGGGATGGACGGACAATGGGGTGGAGGGATGAGGGGCTGAGGTATAGTGAGATGGACGGACATTGGGGTGGAGGGATGGAGGGATGAGGGGCTGAGGTATAGTGAGATGGACAGACAGTGGGGTGGAGGGATGAGGGGCTGAGGTATAGTGAGATGGACAGACAGTGGGGTGGAGGGATGAGGGGCTGAAGTATAATGGGATGGACGGACAGTGTGGTGGAGGGATGGAGGGATGAGGTATAGTGAGAGTTTGGCAGGGGAGGAGGAACGAGGGGGTAGAGAGATGGAGGAATAGATGGAGGGGTGGAGAGCTGGCAGGGGAGGAGGAACGAGGGGGTAGAGAGATGGAGGAATGGATGGGTGGAGAGCTGGCAGGGGAGGAGGAACGAGGGGGTAGAGAGATGGAGGGATGGATGGAGGGGTGGAGAGCTGGCAGGGGAGGAGGAACGAGGGGGGTAGAGAGATGGAGGGATGGATGGAGGGGTGGAGAGCTGGCAGGGGAGGAGGAACGAGGGGGGTAGAGAGATGGATGGGTGGAGAGCTGGCAGGGGAGGAGGAACGAGGGGGTAGAGAGATGGAGGAATAGATGGAGGGGTGGAGAGCTGGCAGGGGAGGAGGAACGAGGGGGGTAGAGAGAAGGAGGGATGGATGGGTGGAGAGCTGGCAGGGGAGGAGGAACGAGGGGGTAGAGAGATGGAGGAATGGATGGGTGGAGAGCTGGCAGGGGAGGAGGAACGAGGGGGTAAAGAGATGGAGGAATAGATGGAGGGGTGGAGAGCTGGCAGGGGAGGAGGAACGAGGGGGGTAGAGAGATGGATGGGTGGAGAGCTGGCAGGGGAGGAGGAACGAGGGGGTAGAGAGATGGAGGAATAGATGGAGGGGTGGAGAGCTGGCAGGGGAGGAGGAACGAGGGGGGTAGAGAGAAGGAGGGATGGATGGGTGGAGAGCTGGCAGGGGAGGAGGAACGAGGGGGTAGAGAGATGGAGGAATAGATGGAGGGGTGGAGAGCTGGCAGGGGAGGAGGAACGAGGGGGGTAGAGAGAAGGAGGGATGGATGGGTGGAGAGCTGGCAGGGGAGGAGGAACGAGGGGGTAGAGAGATGGAGGAATGGATGGGTGGAGAGCTGGCAGGGGAGGAGGAACGAGGGGGTAAAGAGATGGAGGAATAGATGGAGGGGTGGAGAGCTGGCAGGGGAGGAGGAACGAGGGGGGTAGAGAGATGGATGGGTGGAGAGCTGGCAGGGGAGGAGGAACGAGGGGGTAGAGAGATGGAGGAATAGATGGAGGGGTGGAGAGCTGGCAGGGGAGGAGGAACGAGGGGGGTAGAGAGAAGGAGGGATGGATGGGTGGAGAGCTGGCAGGGGAGGAGGAACGAGGGGGTAGAGAGATGGAGGAATGGATGGGTGGAGAGCTGGCAGGGGAGGAGGAACGAGGGGGTAGAGAGATGGAGGAATAGATGGAGGGGTGGAGAGCTGGCAGGGGAGGAGGAACGAGGGGGTAGAGAGATGGAGGAATGGATGGGTGGAGAGCTGGCAGGGGAGGAGGAACGAGGGGGTAGAGAGATGGAGGAATAGATGGAGGGGTGGAGAGCTGGCAGGGGAGGAGGAACGAGGGGGTAGAGAGATGGAGGAATGGATGGGTGGAGAGCTGGCAGGGGAGGAGGAACGAGGGGGTAGAGAGATGGAGGAATGGATGGGTGGAGAGCTGGCAGGGGAGGAGGAACGAGGGGGTAGAGAGATGGAGGAATAGATGGAGGGGTGGAGAGCTGGCAGGGGAGGAGGAACGAGGGGGTAGAGAGATGGAGGAATGGATGGGTGGAGAGCTGGCAGGGGAGGAGGAACGAGGGGGTAGAGAGATGGAGGAATGGATGGGTGGAGAGCTGGCAGGGGAGGAGGAACGAGGGGGTAGAGAGATGGAGGAATAGATGGAGGGGTGGAGAGCTGGCAGGGGAGGAGGAACGAGGGGGTAGAGAGATGGAGGAATGGATGGGTGGAGAGCTGGCAGGGGAGGAGGAACGAGGGGGTAGAGAGATGAAGGAATAGATGGAGGGGTGGAGAGCTGGCAGGGGAGGAGGAACAAGGGGGTAGAGAGATGGAGGAATAGATGGAGGGGTGGAGAGCTGGCAGGGGAGGAGGAACGAGGGGGTAGAGAGATGGAGGAATAGATGGAGGGGTGGAGGGTCCTGTCTCTCAAGGCCTCCCTCCACGCCTCACTGCCAGCAGTGTAAATCAGCAGGCGGCTCACGGTTGCAATGAGGTAGAAAATAAAATAATAACATAAAAGTGTCAGAGTGAAATAGAGGCTTAGAGAAGTCATTTATGATGAGTTTAAATTCTCCTTCCTCTGCAGTAGATCCACTGACCGGCTCGGATTGTCTGCTGCACACGTCGTTGATCATCCCAGCGCCTCTACCAAGTCACAAATTACTCACATTACCCCACCTGCTGCTCATGTAACACGTATGTAATGACTATCCTAGATTCATGTCATTATCATTCATGGAATGTTTATTGTCCCAGAGCATGTTTTATACACAGGCTAAATGTGTATCCATATTTAGCTGATATGGCGTGGTGAGCCCGGTTCTCAGTACTGTAGAACAGAGATGGTACCAGGTACCGTGTTTATGAAACAGGACGTTGAACTCACTCTAATAGAAGAACCGATGGCAAACAGGAGTTAAAAAGGAGCAAACCTGCGTTTATTGCATTGGTTCTTTCTGCGCTTGATTGAGCTTGTCTGGCGCAATGGAACCAGTGGACGACTCCCAAAGGTGCAAACCCTGCCCATCTGGCACTCCAGGTAGGCTCAATCAAATGCTGTGGAAGAAAGCAAATACTATTTGAACCCAGCTCTGCTCCCAAATCCCCAGTCGTCCATTCACTTGACCTGGGTTCAAGCTCTGACAAACAGAAAATAAATACACAGGGGATAATGGGGAGAATAGGAGACACCTGGTGGGGGGTGGAGACAAACACAAGACAGGTGAAACAGATCAGGGTGTGACACCTGGTGGGGGGTGGAGACAAGCACAAGACAGGTGAAACAGATCAGGGTGTGACACCTGGTGGGGGGCGGAGACAAGCACAAGACAGGTGAAACAGATCAGGGTGTGACACCTGGTGGGGGGCGGAGACAAGCACAAGACAGGTGAAACAGATCAGGGTGTGACACCTGGTGGGGGGCGGAGACAAGCACAAGACAGGTGAAACAGATCAGGGTGTGACACCTGGTGGGGGGTGGAGACAAGCACAAGACAGGTGAAACAGATCAGGGTGTGACACCTGGTGGGGGGCGGAGACAAGCACAAGACAGGTGAAACAGATCAGGGTGTGACACCTGGTGGGGGGCGGAGACAAGCACAAGACAGGTGAAACAGATCAGGGTGTGACACCTGGTGGGGGGCAGAGACAAGCACGAGACAGGTGAAACAGATCAGGGTGTGACACCTGGTGGGGGGCGGAGACAAGCACAAGACAGGTGAAACAGATCAGGGTGTGACACCTGTTGGGGGGCGGAGACAAGCACAAGACAGGTGAAACAGATCAGGGTGTGACACCTGGAGGGGGTGGAGACAAGCACAAGACAGGTGAAACAGATCAGGGTGTGACACCTGGTGGGGGGCGGAGACAAGCACAAGACAGGTGAAACAGATCAGGGTGTGACACCTGGAGGGGGTGGAGACAAGCACAAGACAGGTGAAACAGATCAGGGTGTGACACCTGGTGGGGGGCGGAGACAAGCACAAGACAGGTGAAACAGATCAGGGTGTGACACCTGGTGGGGGGCGGAGACAAGCACAAGACAGGTGAAACAGATCAGGGTGTGACACCTGGAGGGGGTGGAGACAAGCACAAGACAGGTGAAACAGATCAGGGTGTGACACCTGGTGGGGGGCGGAGACAAGCACAAGACAGGTGAAACAGATCAGGGTGTGACACCTGGTGGGGGGCAGAGACAAGCACGAGACAGGTGAAACAGATCAGGGTGTGACACCTGGTGGGGGGCGGAGACAAGCACAAGACAGGTGAAACAGATCAGGGTGTGACACCTGGTGGGGGGCAGAGACAAGCACAAGACAGGTGAAACAGATCAGGGTGTGACACCTGGTGGGGGGCGGAGACAAGCACAAGACAGGTGAAACAGATCAGGGTGTGACACCTGGTGGGGGGCGGAGACAAGCACAAGACAGGTGAAACAGATCAGGGTGTGACAGCCTCTCTATGGGCCTGTCTGTCTGTCTGTCTGTCTGTCTGTCTGTCTGTCTGTCTGTCTGTCTGTCTGTCTGTCTGTCTGTCTGTCTGTCTGTCTGTCTGTCTGTCTGTCTGTCTGTCTGTCTGTCTGTCCGTCTGTCTGTCTGTCCGTCTGTCTGTCTGTCTGTCCGTCTGCCTGTCTGTCTCCTGACCTTGGTCTTGTGTGAGGCAGCAGTCTGCGTGTTGATCCTGTACTCTCCTGTACTGCTAACCCTCTAAATCAACACAAGGTTGTCTTGACAACCAGGGTTTATACTGTGTAGACACCTGCTGAAACCACCCACAGGCTGCGTGCCAAATGGCACCTTATTCTCTGTATAGTGCCCTGCTGTTGTGGTACAAAACGTAGTGTACTATGTAGGGAATATGGTCCCATTTGGGATGCAAACACTGAACGAGGCCAGAGGCCTTTAGTCCAGTCACAGTGTGACAGAGTTAAGCTCAGCCTTTCCACCGGTAATCTAAGCCTCATTCCTGCACTTCCTGTGATCCAGAGTCAGGGGCCTGCGGCCGTCTCACAGCCATGTTGTTATATCTTGACCAGGGCTGTCTCTGGACCTGTGACACTGAGCTAGACCCTTCACAGGTGGTGTTGGTGTCACAGCCCCAAGGCACGTCTTTGAGGGGGGTAAACATTTAAGAGAGAGAGAGAGGTGGTCTGTGCAAGGGATTGACAAGTTGGCAGCTGATAGGTTTAAGATGTGTGTGTGCATACGTGTGTGTGTGGTTCTAGTTTGAGTCAGCATCCCTCACGTCTCTCCTCCCAAGGTATACTGCTCAGCAGGGGGTCACCTGGTATACTGCTCAGCAGGGGGTCACCTCCCCTAGGAATACTGCCCAGCAGGGGGTCACCTCCCCTGGTATACTGCCCAGCAGGGGGTCACCTCCCCTAGGAATACTGCCCAGCAGGGGGTCACCTTCCCTGGTATACTGCCCAGCAGGGGGTCACCTCCCCTGGTATACTGCCCAGCAGGGGGTCACCTCCCCTGGTATACTGCCCAGCAGGGGGTCATCATTCATCCTCTAACTAGGAGAGAGAGGCAGCCTGCACTATGGCAGGCAGTTGTCATATTGCCGCCACACAGACTAACTGGATCACTGGCTAACTGGATCACTGACTGACTGGATCACTGGCTAACTGGATCACTGACTAACTGGATCACTGACTAACTGGATCACTGGCTAACTGGATCACTGGCTGACTGACTGGATCACTGGCTAACTGGATCACTGACTAACTGGATCACTGGCTAACTGGATCACTGGCTGACTGACTGGATCACTGGCTAACTGGATCACTGACTGACTGGATCACTGGCTAACTGGATCACTGGCTAACTGGATCACTGACTAACTAGATCACTGGCTGACTGGATCACTGACTGACTGGATCACTGGCTAACTGGATCACTGGCTGACTGACTGGCTGGCTTACAAACTGACTGGATGACTGACTGGCTGGCTTACTAAGTGACTGGCTGACTGACTGGCTGACTGCATCACTGGCTGACTGGATCACTGGCTGGCTGACTGCATCACTGGCTGACTGACTGGATCACTGGCTGACTGACTGGCTGACTGCATCACTGGCTGACTGACTGGATCACTGGCTGACTGACTGCATCACTGGCTGACTGACTGGCTGACTGCATCACTGGATCACTGGCTGACTGACTGCATCACTGGCTGACTGACTGGATCACTGGCTGACTGACTGGATCACTGGCTGACTGACTGGCTGACTGCATCACTGGCTGGATCACTGCCTGACTGACTGGATCACTGGCTGACTGACTGGCTGACTGCATCACTGGCTGACTGACTGGATCACTGGCTGACTGACTGGATCACTGGCTGACTGACTGGCTGACTGCATCACTGGCTGACAGACTGGATCACTGGCTGACTGACTGGATCACTGGCTGACTGACTGGATCACTGGCTGACTGGATGACTAGATCACTGGCTGACTGGATCACTGGCTGACTGGATGACTAGATCACTGGCTGACTGGATGACTAGATCACTGGCTGACTGACTGGATCACTGGCTGACTGGATCACTGGCTGAGAGGAGAGAGAGAGAGAGAGAGAGAGAGAGAGAGAGAGAGAGAGAGAGAGAGAGAGAGAGAGAGAGAGAGAGACAGGGTAAGGGGAGAGAGAGAGAGAGAGAGAGAGACAGGGTTAGGGGAGAGAGAGAGAGAGAGAGAGAGAGAGAGAGAGAGAGAGAGAGAGAGAGAGAGAGAGAGAGAGAGAGCCCAGATCTTGTGGTGGTAAATAATGTGTGATTGGACGTTGGGATGGCGCGGGGCAGAGCAGGGCCACAATGTGGGAGAGATGTTTATAGCAGGTGGACAAACACCTGTCACTTTGATGAGACTGATTTATCCTGGGAGACATGTCAGCACATAGCTCTCTCTCCCCCGGCCGACAGACGGACAGACAGCCTGGACAGACAGACAGACAGCCTGGACAGGCTACTACTCTACAAGGCCCACATGACAACCCGTCTGTCACAGCCGATACAGTAATGGAGAAAATCAGGAAAACCCAGTCGGAACATTCTCAGGAACAGGAGAACATACGCAGGAAATCCAGAATACTCAAACCAAGATTTTGGGAAAATTAATGTTTTTTTCAACCCTAGTTATGGATGAGACCATGGGTTTCTTCAGGCCAGAGGGGTGAGTGGAGATGGGATCAGGACACAGGGGTGAGTGGAGATGGGATCAGGACACAGGGGTGAGTGGAGATGGGATCAGGACACAGGGGTGAGTGGAGATGGGATCAGGACAGAGGGGTGAGTGGAGATGGGATCAGGACACAGGGGTGAGTGGAGATGGGATCAGGACACAGGGGTGAGTGGAGATGGGATCAGGCCAGAGGGGTGAGTGGAGATGGGATCAGGACACAGGGGTGAGTGGAGATGGGATCAGGACACAGGGGTGAGTGGAGATGGGATCAGGACAGAGGGGTGAGTGGAGATGGGATCAGGACAGAGGGGTGAGTGGAGATGGGATCAGGCCAGAGGGGTGAGTGGAGATGGGATCAGGACACAGGGGTGAGTGGAGATGGGATCAGGACACAGGGGTGAGTGGAGATGGGATCAGGCCAGAGGGGTGAGTGGAGATGGGATCAGGACACAGGGGTGAGTGGAGATGGGATCAGGACACAGGGGTGAGTGGAGATGGGATCAGGACACAGGGGTGAGTGGAGATGGGATCAGGACAGAGGGGTGAGTGGAGATGGGATCAGGACACAGGGGTGAGTGGAGATGGGATCAGGACACAGGGGTGAGTGGAGATGGGATCAGGACACAGGGGTATTTTACAGGGTGTGTGGTGGAAGACTCCAGCATGGTTGAACCAGACTGAATGCAGTGATCATCATTGAGTCAGTGCAGCATTCCATTTGGTATTATTTCAACCAGTACATCTCCCCATAGAGATGTACTAGAGAGCTCATCTCCTATCTTTGCAATGGCCTTCTTCTGTGACATTAATTGTGCCCTCTATCCAACTCAATGCGTCTACCCCCTTTCCCCTCCTCCCTGTGATATACGACCTCCTCCCTAGATGCCGCCTGCAGCTCCCTCCCAGTCAACAGCCAATTAGCACAGGCTCGAGTGAACGCTGATAGCACCAGGGAGCGGTGGGTGCGGCCGCGTGGAAACGAACGACCCCTCTGCTCTTTCAGCGCCAGCGAGCCTCGGAGAATAGCTGAGAATTTACTACCCTGCCACTACCAACACCACCCATCTCACACACACACACACCTGGCCCTGCAGATGGTAATGTACCACTGACTCACAGCACTGTATTCACATCCATTAGGCAGAACAGGAGAGAAATCTCTCTACATCTCTATGAGTTTATGTTGACTTTCTCCACTTGACAAATAGACTGTGTCTTTACATGTGGTAAAGTCATCTGTGCAGAAGTGACATCAGAAAGTGGATGTCCGTCTATGACAACATTTCCACTGTAGCGGAGCGTGTGCATCAGATAGCTAATGTAGGCCTACTCCAGAGGTATCATAGCAACAAGGCGTCCATTTTGGGTTTCAAATCAAAACATACTGTCACTAATATGAAACTATCCTGTACATTCACCAAGTCATCTTCTGACAACTCAGCAGCCAGCAGAGGTAGGCGGCGCCCCAAATGAGACCCTACTCCCTATATAATGCACTACTTCTCTGTATGGCCCCTGGTTAAAAGCAGTGCATGATATAGGGAATAGGATGTCATTTGGGATGTGCCCCATTTGTCTTCCTCCTGAGCTGCATCTGGGGAAGTTGACCTCAATTAATACACACTTCCATTTTAGAAAATGTCTGTGTCCAGATTTAAAGGTTTCAACGTGGGTTTATACGGTAGAAGCTTTAATGGAACGCTGACAGAGGGCCAGTTAGAGAGAGGTATATAGAAGCTTTAATGGAACGCTGACAGAGGGCCATTTCCCTCAGTAAGCCTGCCCTGCCTGGGGATAGCAGCACATAAATATCACTCTGTTATTCCCCGACAGAAAGACTCAATGACGCCGGGCACTGATCTATGACTGAATAACCAGAGCAGAGGAAAAGAGGACCTGGCTGCTCTATGGAGACTACAGCACCTCTCCAACGTGGTGTAGATCACATCTACCCCCAACCACAAGTACATCAAGTAGAGAGAGAACATGAAAGGGCTTCCCAATAGGGGGATTCATTGTGGGACAGTGGCCAGGCTCTCTGGGTGGAACCAGGTTGTACAATTCTGTTAACGTTCTCCAAGTTCCCAGGTTTTCCAGAAATCCAAGTCGAGAAGATTCCCGGAATCAACACGGAATAAACAGGACATTTAGAATCCTTCACCCAGGATGTCTGGGAAACCTGGGGATTTGGGGAAAGTTACCCACATTTTTCAAACTGAAACCTGGCTTGGAGGCCAAGGAGGATATTGTTTGTGATACAAGGATTAACACCAGGACGCTTCCAAAATCCTCTCTGAAATGGTGTCTTGACAAAGACAGATTAAGGAATTCTCCAAGCTTGGTTTTTCTTCTCTTTTGTCTTCTCTCTCTCTCCCCATCATTCCTCAGTGGATGAAACTGTATGTTCGGCTGGTAAAACTTACATTTTATGGTTGCAAGTATTAATTAGTGATATTCTGGTATCATTAGTGCATTTTAGTGCTCTGAAGATTAATGTCAAGGTGGCATTTCTCTATGAAACATTATATCTTGCTACATTGTGATAAAAGAGCCTGTATATTCTGGGCCTATGGCTGTCCAAAGCTGAGGTGTGCGTGAAGTCCACGTCCATTAACAAAATACTTTATTAGCGCCATTAAAGGGAGAGGCAATATTTAGCTTAACTTGCATTTGGCAGCCTAACCCATATCCTAGTCTACTGCATTTTAGAGAGCTGGGGCCCTATGTGGCAACCCTCTCAGATTAGGAGTGCTGATCTAGGATCAGGTCCACCCTGGCCATCTAATCGTGTTCATTGTGACCTAAAAGACAAACAATGATTCTAAATCAGCTTTGGTGTCCTAGGGGGAAAAGCCAGGGGTTCACAGATGAGGAGATACACTGCAATACGTATGGAAATTGTTGTTATTATGATATGCCTGAAATGTCACAACTCATTGTGGTAAACCAAGCAGAGAATATCACAGCTCCATCATACAACCCATGTAATGCTGCCTGAATGTGACGTTAGCTCAGTGAAACTGATCTGATGGCTCTCTTATGACTGCAGAACGGTCCGGTTCAAATGTTCCCTCTGATTTCCAAATGAGACATATGAAAACACCAGGTCCACAGGGCACAGCAGAGCTCATAGTCCCCTCATGGCTCCGTTCCAAATGGAACCCTATTCACTATAGGGCTCGGGTCCACAGGGCACAGCAGAGCTCATAGTCCCCTCATGGCTCCGTTCCAAATGGAACCCTATTCACTATAGGGCTCGGGTCCACAGCTTCACAGGGCACAGCAGAGCGCATAGTCCCCTCATGGCTCCGTTCCAAATGGAACCCTATTCACTATATAGTGCACTACCCATAGGGCTCGGGTCAAAAGTAGTGCACTACAATATATAGGGGAAATTGTGCCTTTTGGGACAAGGAGCCTTGGCTCTGCTCCAATATCCATACTAGCATACTACTTAGAAGGAACTGAAGCGATGTACTGGACAAGTGTTCTAAGTGGGAGCCTCAGAATGTGTGGAGATTGGAACATTTAGCTGCATATCTCTCTTGTATCTCCCTGTCTGTTGCAGAGCAGTATAACCACTCCTCCCTCTTCTCCTTCCTCTCTCCATATTCACTGTAATATATTCAATAACTAATTATGGTAATTCATGACATCTCCAATTAGCTATGGGCTTTATCGCCCCGCGGTGCCGTAAAGATCTGGATTTATGTTTGGCTTGAATGTCACCCAGAGGACAGGCAGTGGACTGCTGCTACATCACTCAGTTGAACAGAACAAAACACAGACACTACTGGTGAGAAGAGAGGGAGGGGTGGAGAGAAACAGAGAAACAAAGAGAAAGAAATAAAGAGATAAAGAATGAAATAGTGAGTGGGGAGAACAGAGGGAGCGAAGAGGTGGGCAGGGGGAGAAGTGTGAGAGCGAGAGAGAGGGTAAGAAGAGAGAGAGAGGGTAAGAAGAGAAAGAGAGGGTAAGAAGAGAAAGAGAGAGGGTAAGAAGAGAAAGAGAGGGTAAGAAGAGAAAGAGAGAGGGTAAGAAGAGAGAGAGAGAGATAGAGGTTAAGAAGAGAGAGAGAGAGAGAGAGAGAGAGAGAGGGTAAAGAGAGAGATAGAGGGTAAGAAGAGAGAGAGGAGAGAAAGCCACTGTAGACTATTGAGATGCAGACAGAATAATATGCCTTCCTCAACACAGACTCAGGCCCAGAGGTCAGAGCCCAGATCCTGCTGCCAAACAGCCCCTCAGAGGGCCATTACCCCCACTGCTGACGGTGGGTCGTCCTCGCCATTTCAATCAGGCACACAGCAGGACTGCCCATCTGCCACACAGGGCTCCTCTGCAGGGTCCCAGTCTCTCAGGTATTATAAAACCAACACAGAACTTCCATGGCCGCTTTGTCTCTCTTCCTCCCATGTTGTTTGTCTCCTAACTTTATACAGTACAGGTTCACTCAGATCTCTCATCTTTTTAATCAAGCCTTCTCACTTCAACAAGCACAAACCTTTCTACGTCCCAAATGGCACCCTATCCCCCATATAGTGCACTGTTTTTGACCAGAGCCCTATGGGTAGTGCACTATGTAGAGTAGAGGAATAGGGTGTTATTTGAGACAGATGTTTAATTAAGTCTATTCACTTCAACAGACATTTCCCCGTATCAGCAGCAGCATAGTGGGCCTGTTTCTGAATGATATGCTCCAGTAGCCTAAAGCAGGCCAACTCGACTCATCGGGAAATTAATTATCACACATCTTGAAAAAATACAGACGATTTACCAGTGTGTGAAAAGGCTAAGAGTGGGTTTACACAGGCAGTCCAATTCAGATTGTTTTGCCCAATTATTGGCGAAATATCTGATCCGAATGGTAAAAAATACCAATTATTGTCAAAAGATCAGAATTTGTCTGCCCGTATAAACGCAGCCTAAATGAATCAAGGGAATCCTAGGACTGGTTTCTCAGAGTAGCTCTAATCAAAGACTGAAACGCTATTTCATGGAACATGCTTTTTAGTCCAGGGTGGTTCTTCATTTTAGTCTGGGAAACCAGACTGTTTCTCTCTAAATCAATTAAATGAATGTAATGAGGTAGAATACTGTTTATCTTACAGGCAAGCTCACTTTTATAACATATAGTTATATATATATATATAAATAAATAACAATACCACCCACATCAAATGCATGCTAGAGTGTAGTCCATAGAGATGATATTGCAGTGGGTTCTATTCCATGGTGTCTGTGAAGGAACACAGGTTCTGACATCATCAGTGGGGAAGCTGTACCAGTTGAGCTGTTAGAATTACTGCAGGGACTCTTCTGATGCCATCTGGCGGTTGGTTTTTCATACTACACAGCAGAATACACTGGGTAGAAGTGCCCCCCCAAGCACTGACCTTGGATCACCCAATGCTCAGCAGGTCATAACGGGGTAAATGGAAAACAGACCTGAGATAAGTGTCTAGTAGAGGCAATGTGATCCAACTCTGCATGGAATGGCACACGAAACAACCAAGCAGTATCAAGTATTTATGAAATATGCCTGACCTCTAATATACACATGTATTTCTCAGCCAAAGACTCCATAAGTGATTCATTCTAGACAGTTCACAATACAAAGACTCCATAAGTGATTCATTCTAGACAGTTCACAATACAAAGACTCCATAAGTGATTCATTCTAGACAGTTCACAATATAAAGACTCCATAAGCGATTCATTCTAGACAGTTCACAATACAAAGACTCCATAAGCGATTCATTCTAGACAGTTCACAATACAAAGACTCCATAAGTGATTCATTCTAGACAGTTCACAATACAAAGACTCCATAAGCGATTCATTCTAGACAGTTCACAATACAAAGACTCCATAAGCGATTCATTCTAGACAGTTCACAATACAAAGACTCCATAAGTGATTCATTCTAGACAGTTCACAATACAAAGACTCAATAAGTGATTCATTCTAGACAGTTCACAATACAAAGACTCCATAAGTGATTCATTCTAGACAGTTCACAATACAAAGACTCCATAAGCGATTCATTCTAGACAGTTCACAATACAAAGACTCCATAAGCGATTCATTCTAGACAGTTCACAATACAAAGACTCCATAAGCGATTCATTCTAGACAGTTCACAATACAAAGACTCCATAAGCGATTCATTCTAGACAGTTCACAATACAAAGACTCCATAAGCGATTCATTCTAGACAGTTCACAATACAAAGACTCCATAAGCGATTCATTCTAGACAGTTCACAATACAAAGACTCCATAAGCAATTCATTCTAGACAGTTCACAATATAAAGACTCCATAAGCGATTCATTCTAGACAGTTCACAATACAAAGACTCCATAAGCGATTCATTCTAGACAGTTCACAATACAAAGACTCCATAAGCGATTCATTCTAGACAGTTCACAATACAAAGACTCCATAAGCGATTCATTCTAGACAGTTCACAATACAAAGACTCCATAAGCGATTCATTCTAGACAGTTCACAATATAAAGACTCCATAAGCGATTCATTCTAGACAGTTCACAATACAAAGACTCCATAAGCGATTCATTCTAGACAGTTCACAATACAAAGACTCCATAAGCGATTCATTCTAGACAGTTCACAATATAAAGACTCCATAAGCGATTCATTCTAGACAGTTCACAATACAAAGACTCCATAAGCGATTCATTCTAGACAGTTCACAATACAAAGACTCCATAAGCAATTCATTCTAGACAGTTCACAATACAAAGACTCCATAAGCGATTCATTCTAGACAGTTCACAATACAAAGACTCCATAAGCGATTCATTCTAGACAGTTCACAATACAAAGACTCCATAAGCGATTCATTCTAGACAGTTCACAATACAAAGACTCCATAAGCGATTCATTCTAGACAGTTCACAATATAAAGACTCTGTATCAAAAGGGGAAATGCGGCGATAATAAATTAAACAGAAGCAGTTTACTGAACTCAAACTGCCGAGACAACTCCTTAAAGCACTTAGCGAGATCAAGATGGACACGACATGCATCTGATATTTTTCATTTTGCGACAGACAGTTGGCTTTGCTGCTTAGTTCAGCGTCCCCTTCAGATATGGTCTGTTTCCATGCATCTCATTTGGAAGACGATTGGATTTAGATGCCCTGAAACAGAACACAAAAACACTACACATTAGTGTTGCTGGAACAACCCAACAGTTATTTCACCCATGACTGGGTTGCATGATCAAATACCTACTCAGACAGGCCTTTAAATGGCGTACAACTCCATGAGGTACTCTTTAGGAACGATGCCAACAGACCCCTTCATCTCCCCGATCCACCAACCATAGTTCTGGTACTCCTGATAGAGGAGAGAACAGAGAGAAAAGAGTAAACAGAGAGAGAAAACAGAGAGATTAAAGAGTAAACCGAGAGCGAGAGGAGAGAAAACAGAGAGAGAGAAAACAGAGCGAGAGGAGAGAACAGAGAGAAAACAGAGAGCATGTTGTATCATTGAATACACTACAATGCATATGTTGTAAAAAATAAAAAAAATAAAACAGGAGATGCATCTTGAGCTAATAGACGTTCTTAGGC
This sequence comes from Salvelinus namaycush, assembly GCF_016432855.1. Classification (NCBI taxonomy): domain Eukaryota; kingdom Metazoa; phylum Chordata; class Actinopteri; order Salmoniformes; family Salmonidae; genus Salvelinus; species Salvelinus namaycush. The sequence continues at coordinate 27,900,327 of NC_052343.1, forward strand.
CCTGGGCCAGAGCTACACCAGCCATATGTAACGCCCTGGGCCAGAGCTACACCAGCCATATGTAAAGCCCTGGGCCAGAGCTATGCCAGCCATATGTAACGCCCTGGACCAGAGATATACCAGCTATATGTAACACCCTGGGCCAGAGCTAAAGCCACATAAGCAGAGAAACTGTGTCCGAAGACGATGCCATGCAGAGAGCTGAAGCCAATTACCTCATCTAATTAACTACACACTGAAACACACATTAGTGTTTATGCCATTATGTGAATGTCACAATCATCTTATTAATGTGTGACATGATGGAATTGACATTTGGTCCCAAGCCCCCTGGGGGTGATACAGGGTTCTGTGTGTGTGTGTGTGAGCTTCCTGTGTCTGTTCTACAAGTCACACCTCAGTGTGGACCAGGACCAGTCCAGTGGTGTCTGTCACACCTCAGTGTGGACCAGGACCAGTCCAGTGGTGTCTGTCACACCTCAGTGTGGACCAGGACCAGCCCAGTGGTGTCTGTCACACCTCAGTGTGGACCAGGACCAGCCCAGTGGTGTCTGTCACACCTCAGTGTGGACCAGGACCAGCCCAGTGGTGTCTGTCACACCTCAGTGTGGACCAGGACCAGCCCAGTGGTGTCTGTCACACCTCAGTGTGGACCAGGACCAGCCCAGTGGTGTCTGCTGCTAGGTAAGTCATGGCTGCCTGAGTGACTGTTGGGGGCTGGAAGCTGGGCCTCAGTCACTAATACACTGGAGGTATATGGGACTTATGAGGTAGGGAGGGAGCACTGACCCCACACTGTGACAACATATGAGCACACAAACACAAGTACACACACACACGTTTTGTGTGCAGCAGGTTACTTTAGGTTAGATAGCCTGACACAACACCCTCTAACACTCTGGGGGGTCTGGCAGCTGTATTAGGGGTGGGGGGCCCACTGTTCGCTCAGGCTATTCCTGGTCTCTGGATAGTGGGAGGGTGTGTGTGTGTGTGTGTGTGCAGCCCTTCCTCCTCCTCCTCCTCCTCCTGATGCAGCTGGTCTGTGTGAGTGTCCAGACAGGTTTTATGGTCATTCCCTCCCAGCAGACCACAACCCCCAACACCAAGGTTCCAGGTCAACTAAAGGCTCTTTCAGTCTGCACACCAACCCAATGAAAGGACAACTTGATTCCTGCTTCTCTTCAACACAGGAAAAGAAGCAGGATGTGGGCTGTTGTGTTTACATGTTTGTCTACTATGCACATTGGCATTGCACAACATCTCTGATCATTCACCCTCTCAGGTAGAATAAAAAACTTTGGACATAGAATGATAACATGGATTAATAAATAATTACACAGTAGCACGGTTGGTAAAGGCGGTCAGTCGTTTTCAGAAACTGAAGCTGACAGTTCTTATATCAACCACTAGATGGCAGGCTTGATCATAAAAACAGCGCTCTCATTGAGTCTCAGTAGAAAATCTGTATATTTCTTACAGCCCTCCAGACTGAACGCATGAGGACCTTCCCCATTGACCACTACATTGTATTCACCACACAAGAGACTGATGTGAAACACTGCAAAGTTAAATTATTTTGGCCAGTGACGCTCCGCAAATACATCCATCATTAAATCACTAAGAAAGTCAATGGATGATAGAGATACAAACTATGTACAGTGGGTTACGCAGCCTTCAATTACAACATATTGGAGAGATTATTTAAATGGCTGAATACACATCAACAATGTAACAATGTTTAATCCATTAATGGATTCATATTTTAGGCCACTCCACACAATCGCTCTTTAATTCCCCACACCTGGCACACAAACACCCCTCCTACACCTCGCTAGCTGACAAGCCTCGGAAATTGGGCTCCCACCACACGTCCTCACCTGGTCTGAACGGAGTGGAGGACTCCACCTGCCGTTTCCTGAGAACACACATCCCCATTAAGGCCATGCCTGGCTAGGTGACAGGGACACCTAGCCAAGAACACTAAAAACCTTTCCATTGTGACACAACTAATCCCCATCACACAGAGGCCAGAGAGAGAGAGAGAGAGGCTGGATCCTTTACGGCACCTTATTCCCTACATAGTACACTGCTTGTCACCGAAGCCCTATGGTTCAGTAGTGTCCTATGGGTCCTGGTCAAAAATAGTGCACATGTAGGGAATAAGGTGCCATTTGGGACACAGACAGAGAGAGGGCCCAGACCCAGGCCCACCTCAGCCAGCCTTTCAACAGTTCAGGCTACGGGCTACAGGTCAGCCGCTGCCAGTAAGGATATGAAATGTCTCCTCCTCAGAGGGTCCAGCAATAACTGACCACTTTAGGTGGTCTGTCTGGTCTGGTGCAGCCATTCATAGAGACCTTTAGAAATACCACAGAATCTAGTAACACTTGACATAAGAGGGCACACCAACTGTCTTCTAAGGAGAAGATAACTAGGTAATATAAAATGTTTTAACTCTTATATTAATGCTTATCAGCTGCTTAGGATTTTTTGCAAACTATTTGCTATGTCATGGAACATGTCAAGCCATTGTGGAAGATATAAATGATTGAATAAGTGCATCATGTGAGTCTCCTCTGTATATAGCTCTTCACAACGAGCAGGACCCGCGTCGAGCAGGACCCGCCGTCGAGCAGGACCCGCCGTCGAGCAGGACCCGCGTCGAGCAGGACCCGCCGTCGAGCAGGACCCGCCGTCGAGCAGGACCCGCCGTCGAGCAGGACCCGCCGTCGAGCAGGACCCGCCGTCGAGCAGGACCCGCCGTCGAGCAGGACCCGCCGTCGAGCAGGACCCGCCGTCGAGCAGGACCCGCCGTCGAGCAGGACCCGCCGTCGAGCAGGACCCGCCGTCGAGCAGCCATAAGCCTTTGAAAAGGAGATCATCCTAAACCTCTAGGTACTGCTGATGATCCCCGTCTGTAGGTGAGAGTGAGGATGAGGAGGGTTGGTTCCTCCAGACCTACCTTGCTGAGGATGTAGATGGCGTCTCCCCGTCTGAAGGACAGTTCATCTGGTTGATCTCCTGTACAGTCCCATATTCCCTGATAGTAGTTCTGGTAGTCTGTGATCTTATTCACTAGATAGACAGAGAGATTATAGGAGAGATGGATCACTCAAAATGTTCCCCAGTCTCTACAGTACATGGGTGGTTATTGTGATGTCATGGTGTGTAACCTACTGAGGTGGTAGAGAACTAACAAGAGGTGGTCTTCCTCTGACAGAACAATAGACTAGTCATCTCTCCCTCCCTGTCGCCCTCTCTGAGGTGGTAGAGAGCTACAAGAGGTGGTCTTCCTCTGACAGAACAATAGACTAGTCATCTCTCCCTCCCTGTCGCCCTCTCTGAGGTGGTAGAGAGCTACAAGAGGTGGTCTTCCTCTGACAGAACAATAGACTAGTCATCTCTCCCTCCCTGTCGCCCTCTCTGAGGTGGTAGAGAGCTACAAGAGGTGGTCTTCCTCTGACAGAACAATAGACTAGTCATCTCTCCCTCCCTGTCGCCCTCTCTGAGGTGGTAGAGAACTAACAAGAGGTGGTCTTCCTCTGACAGAACAATAGACTAGTCATCTCTCCCTGTCGCCCTCTCCTCCTTTATGTTCTGTGCCCAGATATCTGACTGATTACTTTCCCCATGTTAGAGATGTACACAATCACAGCACCAGATCAGGTGTTGCTGATGTGTGCTTATACAGGTTCAGGAGTAATGCTGGGAAAGGTACTTTGTGGTATACTGGAGCCTCAGAGTGGAATGAGTTCCCTCTGCTCATAAAAACCAGGTCCTCTCTGGGCAGCTTCAAAAATGACATTTGACTGCATCTTACGACACAACTGCAATGATAACATAGATGTTCTTCTTCTGTGTTTTATGATCTTGCTGTCATACGGTATTCAACCCTGTTGGATGTTGCCCAGCCATCTTATCTCAAGAGGACCACAATGGAAATAAGTCCCAGACTCTGTGTGTTATCCTCCATGATTTTACTAATGTGCATGAATGGATTTTCAAGATTTATGTGGGCTTGTTTTTTTATTTTTATGATCTAATGAATAAACTAAAGTTGCTCTGTTTTCTCCTATGACATGTACAGAGGACTGAGCCTCTATAGCTTGTATACATGGTAACACAACACTCAGAACATTTCTTGTGCGAGTGGTTAAACGTAGCTTCAGTTTGTCTGTACTGACGTCATGCGAAGGCATGTGGTTAAATGCAGAACTAGTAGGAACTAACTGAAATGTGTTTATTTCAAGAACAGTGTGAAATGCCTCCGAGTTGCTTTTTCACAGGGACTTCCTCTCCGTGTCATAATGACTTCCCTTTCACAGTGTGTCTCAGAAGGCCTTCTCTCTAAACTGGCATCTGCTTCTTGATTCTGCAAAGATCTGAACCACTCTGAAGTCTGTGTTTGGTGAAGTTAAAGGATGAGAGGCAGGGGTGCAAGCAGGTCTCTCTCTCCACTTACCTGTAGCTGTAGTGGGTGGGGTGGGTTTGCTGTGTGGCGTGGGTGGTTCCACCTTGGGCTTTGGAGGTGTGGGCAAGGGAGGAGTGGACATGTCCTCCTCTGTTGGGAGAGATAAAAAAGAGAGAGATAAATCCTAATGAATGACATCACATGAACATGGGGGACCTGATCCCAGATCAGCACTTCTACTCTAAGACTATGTAAATGGCCCCAGGACAGAGAGAGGGTCAGATGTGAGTCTGAATAACGTGAGGGATGTAAATGGCCCCAGGACAGAGAGAGGGTCAGATGTGGGTCTGAATAACGTGAGGGATGTAAATGGCCCCAGGACAGAGAGAGGGTCAGATGTGGGTCTGAATAACGTGAGGGATGTAAATGGTCCCAGGACAGAGAGAGGGTCAGATGTGGGTCTGAATAACGTGAGGGATGTAAATGGTCCCAGGACAGAGAGAGGGTCAGATGTGGGTCTGAATAACGTGAGGGATGTAAATGGCCCCAGGACAGAGAGAGGGTCAGATGTGGGTCTGAATAACGTGAGGGATGTAAATGGCCCAGGACAGAGAGAGGGTCAGATGTGGGTCTGAATAACGTGAGGGATGTAAATGGTCCCAGGACAGAGAGAGGGTCAGATGTGGGTCTGAATAACATGAGGGATGTAAATGGCCCCAGCTAGTCAGCCACACCTGTTGTTTAACACGCTTGTAACATACAAGTTACACAAGCTGCAAGAGCAAGGCTATGTCCCTAATGACACCATATTCCCTTTATAGTGCACTACTTTTGACAGAGTGTGTATGTACACACACGCACATTCAAAATTTTGACATCACTTAGAAATGTCCTTGTTTTTGTCCCGGAGTCATCTCTTCACTGTTGACGTCGAGACTGGTGTTTTGCGGGTACTATTTAATGAAGCTGCCAGTTGAGGACTTGTGAGGCGTCTGTTTCTCAAACTAGACACTCTAATGTACTTGTCCTCTTGCTCAGTTGTGCACCGGGGCCTCACACTCCTTCTATTCTGGTTAGAGACAGTTTGCTCTGTTCTGTGAAGGGAGTAGTACACAGCGTTGTACGAGATCTTCAGTTTCTTGGCAATTTCTCACATGGAATAGCCTTCATTTCTCAGAACAAGAATAGACTGATGAGTTTCAGAAGAAAGTTATTTGTTTCTGGCCATTTTGAGGCTGTAATCAAACCCACAAATACTGATGCTCCAGATACTCAACTAGTCTAAAGAAGGCCCGTTTTATTGCTTCTTTAATAAGCACAACAGTTTTCAGCTGTCCTAACATAATTGCAAAAGGGTTTTCTAATAATCAATTAGCCTTTTAAAATTATAAACTTGGATTAGCTAACACAACGTGCCATTGGAACACAGGAGTGATGGTTGCTGATAATGGGCCTCTGTACGCCTATGTAGATGTTCTATTTTTAGATTTTTTTAAAATCAGCTGTTTCCAGCTACAATAGTAATTTACAACATTAACAATGTCTACACTGTATTGCTGGTCAATTTGATGTTATTTTAATGGATTTTTTTTTGTGCTTTTCTTTCAAAAACAGGACATTTCTAAGTGACCCCAAACTTTTGAACGGTTGTGTGAGTGAGTGAGTGAGTGAGTGAGTGAGTGAGTGAGTGAGTGAGTGAGTGAGTGAGTGAGTGAGTGAGTGAGTGAGTGAGTGAGTGGTAAACAGTAGTCAGTATTTACACCTCAATTAATTAACATAAACAAATAGCTGTGAACTGTTACTATGGTGTTGTGAGAGGGATTTAGTCTGGCTGAAGACTGTTACTATGGTGTCGTGAGAGGGATTTAGTCTGGCTGAGGACTGTTACTATGGTGTTGTGAGAGCGATTTACCCTGGCTGAGGACTGTTACTATGGTGTTGTGAGAGGGATTTACTCTGGCTGAGGACTGTTACTATGGTGTTGTGAGAGGGATTTAGTCTGGCTGAGGACTGTTACTATGGTGTTGTGAGAGGGATTTACCCTGGCTGAGGACTGTTACTATGGTGTTGTGAGAGGGATTTAGTCTGGCTGAGGACTGTTACTATGGTGTTGTGAGAGGGATTTAGTCTGGCTGAGGACTGTTACTATGGTGTTGTGAGAGGGATTTAGTCCTGGCTGAGGACTGTTACTATGGTGTTGTGAGAGGGATTTAGTCCTGGCTGAGGACTGTTACTATGGTGTTGTGAGAGGGATTTTGTCTGGCTGAGGACTGTTACTATGGTGTTGTGAGAGGGATTTAGTCTGGCTGAGGACTGTTACTATGGTGTTGTGAGAGGGATTTAGTCTGGCTGAGGACTGTTACTATGGTGTCGTGAGAGGGATTTTGTCTGGCTGAGGACTGTTACTATGGTGTTGTGAGAGGGATTTAGTCTGGCTGAGGACTGTTACTATGGTGTTGTGAGAGGGATTTTGTCTGGCTGAGGACTGTTACTATGGTGTTGTGAGAGGGATTTAGTCTGGCTGAGGACTGTTACTATGGTGTTGTGAGAGGGATTTAGTCTGGCTGAGGACTGTTACTATGGTGTTGTGAGAGGGATTTAGTCTGGCTGAGGATTGTTACTATGGTGTTGTGAGAGGGATTTACCCTGGCTGAGGATTGTTACTATGGTGTTGTGAGAGGGATTTAGTCTGGCTGAGGATTGTTACTATGGTGTTGTGAGAGGGATTTACCCTGGCTGAGGATTGTTACTATGGTGTTGTGAGAGGGATTTAGTCTGGCTGAGGATTGTTACTATGGTGTTGTGAGAGGGATTTACCCTGGCTGAGGACAGAGCGAGCAGAGAGAGGAGAAAGGTACTGTTAACATTACACCACCCTGCCTGGCTGAGTCCCAAATGGCCTGCTATTCCCTTTATGAGACACTACTTTTTCATCAGGGTCCATTGAGCTCTGGTCAAGAGTAGTGCACTAGAAAGGGAAAAGAGTACCATTTGGGTCTCCTCCATCTATCCCCATAATAAGGATAGTAGTAATAATATTACAGAGCCGGAGCATAGAGGATGTGTGTCAAACAGGAAGCATCCAATCAAACAGTCCTCTAGAGGAACAGGATTATTGGTTACATTCTCTGACAGAGTACACAGTGTGTGTGTGTGTGTGTGTGTGTGTGTGTGTGTGTGTGTGTGTGTGTGTGTGTGTGTGTGTGTGTGTGTGTGTGAGAGAGAAATGGCAGACCTGGGAGTTCTTCGTAGATGTCATCGTCAATAGGCGCCGCCTCGACAGCGCCAATGTCATCGTACGTCTCTTGATCCTCCTCGTCCAACGGAATGACCCCTGACATGTCTGCAAACACACACAGCCTCAGATTACATAAGGGATTACATAATTAGTCTATACTTGTTAATATTAAAATATTCATAAAAGACTTGACATGAAAAGTACATTGGATGAAATATGAGGTCTAATGGTGAGTATTACAAACCTCTCAACACAAAATCTATCTGCTCCACCCATTCCTCTGCCTCTTTCTGAGATGACGCACAGAACTGAGAGAGAGAAGAAAACGACAGTCAGTAGTTGCACCTAAATTAATTTACATAAACAAATAGCACTGTATTTATGCATTAGCTAAACTTTCCTCAAGGAAGGAAAAAAACTAGCTAAGAAACCTGAATATGTATGTGAGAAATACTTTAACAAAACTCTAAATGTGTGTGTTTTGCATCATCATTATGATGTGGTCAGTGGCACTTTGCTTCTTGAAAGTCCAATCTTTTGAAAAATGGACTGCTGACATGCAAAACATTTTGGGGCTGTATCAACAGTGGACTAATAAAACATAAAACATATAGTTTGAGTGGATTTTCCCTTTAAGGCATAAATCATAGTTCACAGACACGAGATAGTCCGGCGTCCCATTGGGACATAGCTACGTGGCTCTGAGACCACCATCTGCAGGGAACGCACAGCCTGAACACCTCCCCACAATCCCCAACCAACGTGACTCCTGTACGCCTCCTCTGTTCATGTGAATGTGTTGACAGTTGGAGAAATTGCTTGAGCTGAGCTGAGAACTCAAAATGTATGAAAGCCAAAGGTCCAATATTCTAGAACACTGCTGTGTGGACGTGTACACGTTTTGGACTATGATAGAAGTTTAAAGGGAAGGTATTCCACACAGATAAATCTTAGTCTTGGACTAAAAAGCTATTTCAATGAGATTCTATATATTCTCCAGGACTAGGGTGAATCTGTGTCCGGGAAACCGTCCTATAGCGGTTGCAGAAATGTTACATGGACAGACTGCAATGATTAGCGTATGGTATGCCCCAAAGTGTCATCAAGAGACTAGCTCTCTCACCTGATATACTCGCTTGTCAGAGGAAGAAATTTCAAAGCAGCAATCTTTCTTGGAATCTTTTCGCAGGGTGTTATTCATCTTGACACTGTAGCCATCAATTGCAAACTCGCCCTTCTGCTGCTTGTCTGTCAGAGGAGAGAGAGAGAAACACAACTACAACAATAACTCATGATTACTAGAGTAACATCATTGTTTGGCTATAAATTCTATATATTCAATAAAAATTAAAAACTATGAAAAGATCAAATATACATTCCCAAACTACAGTTGTCTGGGAAGTCATGAATGTTCAATACCTTTCTCACTACCGTAGTAGTAGAATATCAGGTTGAATACCTTTCTCACTGCCGTAGTAGTAGAATGTCTGGTTGAATACCTTTCTCACTAACGTAGTAGTAGAATATCAGGTTGAATACCTTTCTCACTACCGTAGTAGTAGAATATCAGGTTGAATACCTTTCTCACTACCGTAGTAGTAGAATATCAGGTTGAATACCTTTCTCACTACCGTAGTAGTAGAATGTCTGGTTGAATGCCTTTCTCACTACCGTAGTAGTAGAATATCTGGTTGAATACCTTTCTCACTGACGTAGTAGTAGAATGTCTGGTTGAATACCTTTCTCACTACCGTAGTAGTAGAATATCTGGTTGAATACCTTTCTCACTGCCGTAGTAGTAGAATGTCTGGTTGAATACCTTTCTCACTACCGTAGTAGTAGAATGTCTGGTTGAATACCTTTCTCACTACCGTAGTAGTAGAATGTCTGGTTGAATACCTTTCTCACTACCATAGTAGTAGAATGTCTGGTTGAATGCCTTTCTCACTACCATAGTAGTAGAATATCTGGTTGAATACCTTTCTCACTGCCGTAGTAGTAGAATATCAGGTTGAATACCTTTCTCACTGCCGTAGTAGTAGAATGTCTGGTTGAATACCTTTCTCACTACCGTAGTAGTAGAATATCAGGTTGAATACCTTTCTCACTACCGTAGTAGTAGAATGTCTGGTTGAATGCCTTTCTCACTACCGTAGTAGTAGAATATCTGGTTGAATACCTTTCTCACTGCCGTAGTAGTAGAATGTCTGGTTGAATACCTTTCTCACTACCGTAGTAGTAGAATGTCTGGTTGAATACCTTTCTCACTACCATAGTAGTAGAATGTCTGGTTGAATGCCTTTCTCACTACCATAGTAGTAGAATATCAGGTTGAATACCTTTCTCACTACCGTAGTAGTAGAATGTCTGGTTGAATGCCTTTCTCACTACCGTAGTAGTAGAATATCTGGTTGAATACCTTTCTCACTGCCGTAGTAGTAGAATATCAGGTTGAATACCTTTCTCACTGCCGTAGTAGTAGAATGTCTGGTTGAATACCTTTCTCACTACCGTAGTAGTAGAATATCAGGTTGAATACCTTTCTCACTACCGTAGTAGTAGAATGTCTGGTTGAATGCCTTTCTCACTACCGTAGTAGTAGAATATCTGGTTGAATACCTTTCTCACTGCCGTAGTAGTAGAATGTCTGGTTGAATACCTTTCTCACTACCGTAGTAGTAGAATGTCTGGTTGAATACCTTTCTCACTACCATAGTAGTAGAATGTCTGGTTGAATGCCTTTCTCACTACCATAGTAGTAGAATATCAGGTTGAATACCTTTCTCACTACCGTAGTAGTAGAATGTCTGGTTGAATGCCTTTCTCACTACCGTAGTAGTAGAATATCTGGTTGAATACCTTTCTCACTGCCGTAGTAGTAGAATATCAGGTTGAATACCTTTCTCACTGCCGTAGTAGTAGAATGTCTGGTTGAATACCTTTCTCACTACCGTAGTAGTAGAATATCTGGTTGAATACCTTTCTCACTGCCGTAGTAGTAGAATGTCTGGTTGAATACCTTTCTCACTGCCGTAGTAGTAGAATGTCTGGTTGAATACCTTTCTCACTGCCGTAGTAGTAGAATGTCTGGTTCAATACCTTTCTCACTGCCGTAGTAGTAGAATGTCTGGCTGCTCAAAGCGCACCATCTCTTCTGCCACTCTGTGCCAAAGAAGCTGTGATCTGTGGAAGACAATGGGAACATTACCATCACCATAGTCATACAATCCAGAATCTGGAGACTCATAAACAGTGTTGTTTCCCCAAAAGTCCCAGAGTATGTGTCGTGTATGTTAGTAAAGACACCAATGTCGTATATAAACAATATATGTGTATATATATTAATATATGCATGTCTATGGAAGAACCCCACCCTTCCTGCGTTTCTCCAGGTGTCCGGCCTTGAAGACAGACTGGAGGTCCTGAGCCGCCACGGCTAGAGACTGCTGAGCACCTATAGGCAGAGAGACAATGATGCAAGTCTATCAGCCTTCTAGCAACCTTCTTTACGTTCTCATCATTTAGATCAATGACTATGGCTAAGCTGATTGGACAACTGTTACTTTGGAAAAACAGGAAATAGTACAGTTTTGCTTTGTCTTTTCTTGCTCCCGAAAACCAAGAAGACCTACTACACAGTCCCAGACTCCAATGAATCTCACAGTGAAAATGCACCGGTACAATGTTCAAAAAGAGGGTAACACACATCTTTGCTTATTTGGTTTGTCATCAATTGGGTCGATATAGAAGTTAAGCATCTCTTAGTATTTATTTTGCAGCCAACTAATGCAACTTCAATGCAAATGTTCAACTCTCTGTGTCAAAGTTGCTCCGAGTGAAAGAGGGGCCATAAAGCTGGCAGCTGTTTAAAGGCCAATAAAACCCAGACCCCTTACCCTTTCACAAGGTTTATCTTGATACTCTATTAACCAAAACCAAATACACAAACTGTGTAGGTTACTGTTATGGGAGAAAGACTACTGTATACATAGGCATGCCTTTTCTTGGACTGTAGTAGAAATGTAAAGTGGTAACTCTAAACCTCTTGACTGCCACTCTGCCAGGTTCCAGGCTGTGAGTAATAAACTATGCTCTCTCTGTCATGAGGGGCCAACCCACAGCTGTGCCCTTCAAATTTCTTCCAAAGTCAGTTGCCAAGTTACAACTGGAATGTCAGTGGTCTCACAATCTCCTTCACTTCAGCTTTCTCTCTCGCTCACACACAGACTTGGTGAGAGAGAGAAACACAAACACTACATGGCCAAAAGTATGTAGACACCTGCTCATCGAACATTTCATTCCAAAATCATGGGCATTAATATGGAGTTGCCCCCCCTTTGACTGCTATACCAGCCTCCACTCTTCTGGGAAGGTTTACCACTAGATGTTGGAACATTGCTGCAGGGACTTGCTTCCAATCAGCCACAAGAACATTAGTGAGGTCGGGCACTGATGTTGAACAATTAGGCCTGGCTCGCAGTCGGTGTTCCAATTCATCCCAAAGGTGTTCGATGAGCTTGAGGTCAGGGCTCTGTGCAGGCCAGCCAAGTTCTTCCACGCAGATCTCGACAAACCATTTCTGTATGGACCTCGCTTTGTGCACAGGGGCATTGTCATGCTGAAACAGGAAAGGGTCTTCCCCAAACTGTTGCTACAAAGTTGGAAGCACAGAAATGTCTAGAATGTCTCAACCAGCTTCATGAAGTAGTCACCTGGAATGCATTTCAACAAGTGCACAGCATGTGTGAACTCCACCAGGTTTGTTGGAAAAGCATTCCAGGTGAAGCTGGTTGAGAGAATGCCAAGAGTGTGCAAAGCTGTACTTAAGGCAAAGGGTGGCTACTTTGAAGAACCTCAAATATATTTTGATTTGTTTAACACTTTTTTGGTTACTACGTGATTCTATGTGTGTTATTTCATAGTTTAGATGTCTTCACTATTATTTTATAATGTAGAAAATAGTAAAAATAAAGAAAAACCCTTGAATGAGTAGATTTGTCCAAACTTTTGACTGGTACAGTATGTATGCATGTATGTAGATTGTATCAGAGTCTGGGTCCATTCCATTTCAATTCAATTCAGGATATAAACTGAAATTCTAGCTCATTCCAATTGTTTTCTTACAGAGAAGCATGAATTGGAATTTTTATTATTTGAATCCAACTCTGGTCTACGCCCTCGTGCTGACCCTGATCTAAACCCTCGTGTTAACCCTGGTCTAAAGCCTCGTGTTAACCCTGGTCTACACCCTCGTTTTAACCCTGGTCTAAACCCTCGTGTTAACCCTGGTATACACCCAAGTGTTTGTGACGTACCTTCACAGGTCTCATCCTCCTTATCTGTGCGTTCTGAATGCAGTGACCCTCCATCATTGTTGCTGTCCTCCACTTCATCCTCTTCCGAGTCCTCTGCATCTCCTGGTTCATAACGGTAGTTGTTGATGTATTACAGTAAGACCCATGCACGTCCCAAATGGACACCTATTCTCTACAAACACTCAAACTGGACAGTTTTATCTCAATCTCTTCATTCAAAGACTCAATCATGTACACTCTTACTGACAGTTGTGGCTGCTTTGTGTGATGTGTTGTTGTCTCTACCTTCTTGCCCTTAGTGCTAATGTTTGTAACATGTTTTGTGCTGCTACCATGTTGTGTTGCTACCATGTTGTTGTTATGTTGCTACCATGCTGTGTTGTCATGTATTGCTGCCTTGCTATGTTGTTGTCTTAGGTCTCTCTTTATGTCGTGTTGTCTCTTGTCGTGATGTGTGTTTTGTCCTATATTTATATGTTATTTATTTTACATTTTTAATCCCAGCACCGTCCCCGCAGGAGGCCTTTTGCCTTCTGGTAGGCCGTCATTGTAAATAAGAATTTGTTCTTAACTTACTTGCCTAGTTAAATAATGGTTACATAAATAAAATTTAAAATATAGAGCACTACATTTGACCAGGGCACATAGGGGTTGGGTATAATTTGTGGAACCTTCCAACTGTAATCTGCTCCAAAATCTTCATAAATATCAAAGTTGCCAACAAACAAAGCATACAAAGTCGTATAGAGGCAGAATAAGATAACGGGTAGGGAGTGGGCTATTTCATTAAGTTTTTCACCCACCACGTTTATTCCCGAAAAATGTCTGTCCTCACTCTGGTAGCCTATGGAAAAACATTAAGAATAAGCTACGTGGTGAGTTGATGCCTATTCGGCAGCTAGTTACCTAGGTGACTTGATCGTGCTACTTTGTATGCGTTGTTTGTTGGCAACCTTGTACTTTACGAAGTTTTTGGAACAGATTCCTGTTGGAACATTGCACAAATGATACCCACCCGGAATAGGGTGCCTTTTTTAAACACATCGACATCAAGCACACAGAGTTCAAACATACGTTTCTCGTTGAACTCTTGAGGGTATCTGTAAGAAGGAAGAAGGAAACGATATATCGCCATAGTACAACTGTAAAACAGCTATAGACAGAGTTATATTATTTAACTAACGAGCTGTTGCAAAACCACAAATTATTTATAATCTATAATAAATCCTGCTGGAGTCTAAACATACCCAGATTTGACCTCTTTGATCCGCTTGATGAAGGCTTCTCTTTTCTCCTTTGCCTTCTTACTCAAATTCTCTCCTTTCAGACCATCGAAGAGGAAATCTTCAAGATCTTAAAAGGAGAAGAAATGTGGAGGCATCAAAGTTTGAGGTCATGTGATCACAATAATCAACCAGAATGATGCAGCCCATTCCCAAATATTTAATGGAGTACTCAACTATACTCTAAATATTAAAAAGAATTCCCCGTTCTTAGGATAACTTTTACACATGAAAAAAATGTCAATTTTTATCCAACTTTTACACATGAAAATAGTGTCCTTTTTTGTTTTGGTATAATTGCTTTGGAGCGATAACCAAACACTTCGGATGCAAACGTGCGTACATTAGGTTGCCTGCCTACTCATTTCAATACTGCCAACTAATAAAGGAATCATATTAGTTACAACTCAAGGGTGCACCTGTTTGTTTGTGGCCATCGTCTCTACGGTGGGAAGACCTCTACCGTCCATATTGCAGTGAAACAAACACTTACTTCCTCTTTTTCAAAACAGTTAGAAAATGTTTTTGGAAACCTTTACGTTTGACAACGATGGGATAGAAATCCATTACACTAACACGTCGATTAATAATATATATTATAAATACCTGAAATAAGCGTCGTTAACTCCTCCGGAATTGACCGCATAGCGTTACAAAGTAAAAAATCCAGCAAGGGTAGACTTAGAAACTCAGTTAATACGGAAGCTCTGGTGGGCTGAGAGATACGGAAGTTACAGTATAAGTTCACTAATCAAATACAATGACCACTGGCTACAGTGCAGTGACACTATTCAAATATAGACCACAGGCCGTATCCTTCCTTTCTTGATGCACCTGCACTGCCATCGCGTTTAACCGGCCCGCGCGATACCTGCACACACGCGGTACCTGCACGCCCAATAGTATTTCATAGAAAGTGTTTTTCACACTGAACAAAAATATAAACGCAACATGTGACGTATTGTTATGCTTCACTATATTGGATCAGTCCAATATATTCGTATCACTCCGCGGCGGAGGGATACATCCGAGGTGAGGATTTACACATTTACTCAGGTGTACACCTGTGTCAAGGCTGGGGTCCGCCCCTATATATAGACCCCATGGCCGCGACACAGACGTTCTCTTTCATTTTCTCGGCGGACGTCCGTATGGTTTGAGGTACAAACTTCCTGACGTTCGCTTGGTAAGTGTAATATCTTGCGTGGAAGTATACTCACTGGCTGTTGGCAGCCTGGAGGGGCTCTCTTGAGTGCTCCACCAGCTGCGCGCGGTTGATCTGTATCTTCCGCCCGTGGTATGTCTTGCTTGTGTTTCGTTAGAGTTACGCTATGACTCCGTGTGCATCCATTAATATATTGGTGGCTCTTGCTGCCACAGACTGTATTTACCTTACACATATTGCCGACTGGCTTGTTCTGTGTGTGTTGTGAATTGCTTTAATTACCCTGCAGGGTTTTTTTTCTTCATTCCCTTGCAGAATGTAAGAGTATCGTGGTGGGCTTCCACTACGTTGAGACATTAACTTTGAAGTTCCTTAGTATGTGGAGGGGTAAGGGGGAGCTCATTGCTAAGGTGAATAGACCCTTGGAAGAACAATTGGGATTTTAACCTGTGGAACCAGATCTAGATTGAACAGATCAGGGTTGAACTTAAAGAAAGAACGGATTACAGCCCCAGCCCTGCAACTCGGGAACGTCAAGAAAAAACTGGTAGCCTCATCTCCACCTCCATATTTCAATAACCCGGCCTACAAAGAAGGCAGGGCAGGACTGGACTGGACTGGCCCTGAGTAGCACAAAAAGTCTTGTGTTTCACATCTTTTATTCTAAATATAGTATTGCGCTGATTTTTTGAATTACACTGTCCGGTCCTCCTCGACTGAGAACACCCTGGTTGTATTTTAGCAGGATATCACAACACAACCCTACGCATACAGACAGCCTGGCCTATACGAACCCCCAGATGAGGCGACAAGGCAGACTGCCAAACTGTATTGTAAATGAATACAGGCAACCCACCACATGGAGGTGGTGAAGGCACTTAAAAGTCATGCATTCCCTACTGGTATGATGAGACAGGTGCATCGTGTCACCAACTTTATCAAACCATCTTCACCCACAGACTACACCACAACAAAACTATCACAGAACACACACCAGTGGATGCAAAACAACATGCAAATACCAAAGACACATTACCAGTCAATCACCCACACCATTACACAACAAATAAACACTCCCAACCCTCTGGCACTGACCATCCCAATGGGCTAGGTAAACAAAAGTTACAAACATAAACTGACACCCACCACCATCATTGGAGTTCAAATCACCTTGAAACTCCCTCAGGCCACTCCCTCTCCCCAACAAACAACTATACGGACCAACACAATACCAGACCAACCACATACACCTCAAGCAATAGAAAACACCCCACTACAAATTTCCCGGCCAATGATACCAGTTTCAACTCCAACCCCAGTGCCCTCTGTCATGACGTTGCCCTCTTTGGGCACAGCGAGCACCATCCCCCTCTCTCTGCACCATCCCCCCCTTTCTCTCGATCTCCTATACCTAGGCTGCTTTTAGGCAGGTCATAAATTCCTGGAGGAGATTCTTCCTCATGGCCAGACAGTATAGAGTGTGTGTTTTCATAGAGAGAACAAAGGAATTTCTTCCACCTCACAGAACTTGAGAACTGAACAATATTCATGTTCTGGAGAATGTATAAAAGGTTGGTGAAGTAGCCAGCTACAAACTGGTCCGTTTGGTACAATTTTGTGAAACTCATGAGAGACAATACAGCCACATTACCATAACCCTGTTTATACAAGAGTCTCAGTTGTGAGGCTTGCATCTAATTGTGGTATAAAATTAATGAGTAAAGATGAAACTATTTGTGAAATGACGGATGCTATGTAATGATGTTAATGTGAGAGAATTGTATTTCTGTTTAAAGTTTCATTAAGTCATTGGCCCGCCCCATGAGTACAGACATTTATCTGGCATTGTGGGACAGCCCCTTCTCTCCCGAATATACCCCCCCCGTGGGAATTTATCTTCAGACCATAATTCTCTCAATTACGAGAGGGCTAAGGTTTGAGCCCATTGCTGAATTCTTAACCATACCACGTGGTTAAATTCTGAGACTATCTAACCGACAGAATAAGAACAAATATTTGATACTAATTACTAGTCTGCAGCTAGGAATTCGGTATCATTGAACGCGAAGACCGACAACCGCCGAAACAACTATTCTATAACAACATTGCTGAATGTTACTCTGAACTATCCATTCTAACCACGGCAGAGAGAGGGCGGACAAACTCTCCAACAGAAACAAACTTTCCAACAGAGATCAAGATGACACACTGAGTGTAAATATATATATTGATTGCCATTATTCCCGAATGAGTGAGCGTTCATGTGCAAAGGATTAGCATTTCAACTGTTATAATGATCAACTTTGTAGTGTCTTTTATCTGTCAACCCCCAGTTCCCTTTTGTCCACCAAGCCGCCATGCCGGTTTAACCCACTAGGGCACATTCCCCTATCATTTCCTTGTGACCATATCTACTTGTTTGTTTGTGCATTTCTGTGATTATTTAGTTAGTTAATAAATAAATAATGTAATACAATTGATGTATGGATGACTCATAGTGAAGACTGGGTTCGTGCAGATAACCAACAATTTACGGTGTTTGGAATGAGACTAACGTGAGGTAAAGAATAATTCATAATTAATTAGAAGACTAATTGATCAGATATTAAAATATCTGAAAGTTGTATTAGGAAAATTATAACTTTGTAATCTGAAGATTTTCCTTGGTGCCCCGACTTCCTAGTTAATTACATCTACCTGATTAGTTAATCACGTAATAATAATTACATAGAATTGATTTGATAAACTACAAATAAGTCTTCAGTTTAATGATGCCAAAAACACGACACCTCCCTCTCCTCAGCAGAGGAATTTCCACCTTTATCAAAGCCTCATCCCCTGCCAAAAAGACAACCATCACACATACGGACACTGTCACTGGGAAAACAACCGACCCTGAGTGAAACCTATAAACCTCGCATACAGACTCTCTCTAAAACACATCTCCACTCACCACCCTCCACATCCACTTTCACTGCTTCTCCCCTCTCCAACCAAAAAGGAGAGGCAAGAATAGCAGCCCCTACAATTCAAGAGAAGAATGGATAAGTCCCCCTACTGTGTGTCCCCCTACTCCCCAAGCAGCCACTCCTATCATAGCCCAGGTTCACCACACAGTCAACAGTCAAACAGAAACCTGAACACCTACAGAAACACCCCTCAAACAAAACACTGGCCGTAAAAGAGTACATGGTAATGTATCAATAATACTAAGAGACATAATTACATCTGCTCCCCTTTCACCCACAGGAGGCGCCAGGCCAGGGGTACAGACAAAGACAGGGCAACTCAAGGGGAATATGATGATGATTAAAGGGCAAGACAATGGGCAAAGCTCCCAAATCCGAACCCCCACAAAAAACAAATATCCTTGTGCCTCTGCCTGTCCAGGACCCCTGTAAAACTTGCACCTCAAAATACCCACCATCATCCCCACCACAACCCCAGCCTCAACCACAGCCAAAACCCACACACACTTCCCAAAAACCCTTCTGTCAGAAGGCTAGGCCGAATTACAAGGTGGCAGATTGGAATATTGAGGGACACACACCAACACTCATCACAGGAGACTCAAACCTCAACCGGAGCCCACCATTCAATAACCCCAACATCCAAGTCGACAGTTACCCAGGGGAAACATTCTATCATCTGTGGTGGTTCATTTCTTTACTATCAAATGAGGAGAGACAAACTTGTCACACAAGTCAGAGTTATACTTTAACTAAATCTTTAATAATGAGAGCTTTGCAATAGCAATGACTTGTCAACGATTCACCATTTCTAATGATCCGTTGAGAGTGGCGAGACAAAAGTACAAAGGTCTTTTATAGCCAAGATACACCCCTTTCAACCGACATGACGAACAGCAGATACATAGAATGTGTCACAAGGTTAAGACTCCAAACTGGAACCATCTCTCCCTGGTACGTATAGAGCGGAAACATTAACAGAGTTACTCCATATGGGGCTGTTTTGTTTTCTGCTTGGATATTAAACCGGCTAGGTAATATTGCAGTTGGCATAAAAAACGAAACAACCCATAAATGAAGTTCATTACCTGGGTGCTGTTTTTTTTGTCTGCCTGTTTTTCCCAAACGGGTCTTCCCCGTTTTCTGCAGAGGTACTGGATAATTTATTCCTCCAAGCGGGTTACGACATAACTCTCCCAGGGCGTCGGACCCCTGCTCTGTGGCCCTGTTAGCTTGGCTGAGCTTATGGCTTCCCTTTGTGACAGGTGTGACGGTGGCATCCCCCTTGGTGATCTGCATACCTCATGTATCCACTGCTTGGGTTTGAGCCACACGGAGAGGGCAGTGGAGCGCCCTACTGGATGCCTGTTTTGTGTGGTGTTCTCAGAACGCCTGTTCCTGGTGTGATTGGGGGCCATGCGCGAGTGGGTCGGCCAGCCTCGGGCTCAGGCTGGGGACGAGCTTCCTTCCTCAGGAGTGATGCGCCAGCGAGCCGTTAGTCCCTCTACTAGGCCCAGTACCCCTCCCAGGAAGTGTGGCCGTAGCCAGGCAGAGCCCATCTGCTGCCAGTCCTGGACGGGGGCAGAGTCAGACCGCTGGGACCACCTTGAACGGAGGGCGCATGCCCTGCGCCAGGAGGTTGATAGCTTCGATGGCAACGATAGCTGTTCCCTGTTGGCCAGTGATAGGCTGTTCCTGGGTGACGGTGCTGGCACTGTTCACCACCGATGCTACGAGGCTGACAGGCCATCAGATGCCGGCAGTGGAGTTTCATTGCCCCCAGCGACTCGAGAGCTTATGAGGGGCCTACTCACTCGGGTAGCCACTGCACTGGACATCAAACTGGTGGACAGTGATTACTCCATCTGTCCCCATCTCTGCTGAGTTCTGCGAGGCCTTGCAGGAAAGCTGGGCCTGTGCCATGGTCCTCCCGGACCGGGAGATTATAGGGCGGAACCCGCGATTGAAGCCGGGACCCCCCAGAATCTTTGATGAGGACTTGAAAGCCGCCACATAAGGGTCCCGCTGCTCTCTTGGCCGCCTTACCAACGCGGCCATGCTGCTGCAGGCCTACCTACAGACTCTATTGCCCTGGGCTGCAGGAGGGCACAGAGGAGCTCCTCCGGGAAGTGATGGAGGTGTCTCTTCCCTGCTCCAGAGGGATGTGGCCCGCTCCAACGGGCGGGCCATGGCGCAGGTGGTTACCTCCCGGCTCCATCTCTGGCTGGCCCAATCCTGTCTGCCAGCTGCTCTCCAGAGCACATTTGCCACTCTCCCAATCACCCCAGGGCTGACTTTTGGCCCAGGGGTTAATGACATTCTGGAGCAGACCGATGAGGTTCGTAGGGACCGGGAGACCCTGAGACGGTTCATGCCACCTCCTCAGGCTCCGGGTCCAAGGCAGATGGACCATCGCCACCCACCTGAACCGAACAACGGTGGGGTCCCTCTCCTGCCCCATCGCCTCGTGTTGAGGGACGACAGCAGGGAAGGGCACAGTGTGTGGTGGAGCAACAACCTGTCAACAGTCACCGCCATAGGGACATGCCTGGGGGACCCAGGTGCTCGGGGCGCCAGAGGAGAGGCGGACCCCGGCAGGTCCCCTGACACACCCTTTCCCGGCCTCGGCCGCCTCTCCCGGTCTCAAAGGGCAAAGTGGGAGGAGTATGTGGAGTCCCCATGGGTGTTGTCCACAATGCTTCAGCGGTACCGACTCCAATACCAGTTGCCGGCCCCCGTCCTTCAGGGGCCTTCGTGTCACCACGGTGGCCGACCCCCTGAAGAAGAGAACCCTTCGGCTAGAGATCTCCTCGCTCCTGGACAAAGGTGCCATCCGCAGGATCGAGACATCAGAACGGTTAGGTGGGTTCTACTCCACTTATTTTGTGGTCCTAAAAAGAGACGGAGGGTTTCGACCGATTCTGGACCTTCGCAACCTCAATGGGTACTTGAAAGTATTGAGGTTCCACATGCTGTCCCCAGCCCGCTTGTTCCAGGCTGTGTCCAGGGACCAATGTTTGTGACGCTGGACCTGAGGGATGCGGAATCATGGTTCTTCCCTTCAGCCTCTCCTTGGCACCCTGCACTTTCACAAAGTGCATGGATGCTGTCCTGGCACCTCTCACGTTCTGAGGATTGTTGATCCTCAATAACCTGGACGATTGGCTGATTTGTGCCCCGACCAGGACCCAGGTCCTGTCAGAGACATGCTCCTGTAAACAACAAGAGTCGTCTGAAGCCCACCCAGAGGGTGACCTTCATTGGCATGGAACTGGACTCAGTCCTCATGACAGCACACTTGCCCACCAGAAGGGTTCAGGCGATCTTGCCTCAACCACTCTCGACAGGGGCGGGTGGTATCCGCCCTAACCTGCCAACGCCTGTTGGGATTGCTGACGCCGGCCTCGTTGTTGATTCCCCTGGGCCTGCTCCATCTCCGGCCTCTTCAACGGTGGTTCAACTCCCACCGGCTGCACCCGGAGCGCCACTGTCACCGCCAGCTGCGGGTGATGGCACAGTGCCTCAGGGCATTGTTGAGGTGGAGCTATCACGCCTTTCTCTCAGGTGGGGTGGAGATGCTGATGATGTGCCACCAGGAGTTGGTCAGCACAGACGCCTACCAGATCGGCTGGGGGGGTGTGACCAAGGGCAGGTCGGCCAGCGGCAGTTGGCTACCCCCTTAGAGTGGCAGGCACATCAATACACTAGAGCTCCGAGCTGTACTGCTGGCCCTGCAGTCTTTCCTTCCACATCTAAAAGGAAGACATATCCTGGTGAGAATGGACAACACCACAGTGGTGGCTTACATCAACCATCAGGGTGGACTGAGGTCCCACCGCCTCCATTTTATGGCACGGGACCTCCTTCTCTGGGGTCAGGGACGTCTAGCATCTCTACTCGCAGAGCACGTACCTGGCATCCTGAATGTGGCAGCGGCTATGCTCTCGAGGGAGGGCCCGCCACTTAGGGACTGGAGCCTACACCCCCCCCCCCCCCCCCCCCCCAGGTGAAATCCATAGATTATGGCCTATTGAATTTATTTCAAATGACTGATTTCCTTATATGAACTGTAACTCAGTAACATCTTTTAAACTGTTCCATGTTGCATTTTATATTTTTGTTCAGTGTAGTTTAGTTGCCTCCCTCTCTGATTTATTTACGTGACCCCGTCACTCCAGTTTTAAGCAACAATTATGTGAATTATGGTAGGCAACCTATAATTAACGTACAGATTCTTTCTCTGTTCAGATCTTAAATGTAATGTGGTATTTGTAGTAAACACAGACAGCAAATGGCAGTTTATTGAATCAGACTTGATCTCTTCCAATCAGGAGCATAGGCCCTAGAGCTGCTCTGAGTGTGTTGCTGAACAACAGATCTTTGGTGGCAGATCGTACCACACGTCAATGAATCCCACATATTACAGCTGCATAGATAATATCTCCCTCCCAAATGGCACCCTATTCCTTATATAGTGCACTACTTTTTACTGGGACCCAATGGGTCCTTTGACTGGGGCCCAAAGTAGTGCACTATATAGGGAATAGGGTGCGATTTGGGACCAAGAACATGTAGGTGTGATAAGAATTCCTTGGATGGATGCCTGGTTTGTGCCAATGTAAACTGTTATTATGCAAGCACAGAGCTCTCTCTAAGAAAAAACAACTTCTACTCCTTTTGTGTGTTTAGGAAAGAGACCTGGGCATCATCAGTCTGTTGGGGAGGTTTGGGGCCATGGCAGGGTTGGGTGTCATTCAACTACCAGACACTGCACTCAAACGTGGTTCCTAAACCCACATGTTTTATGAGGGATCTCAGACTCAACTGGGTGTTAATTTCTCTGTCCTGTCCAAGCCTGGTATATCAAAATGTATTGTCCAATCAATTCCATGTACTGTACTGTCTGTCATCCATTGTGAATCAGTCTGGAGTTTTGTGTTACGTCTCAACTTGCCCTATGTGGGAGACAGTTGGGGCATGATGATGACGCTACAATACATGTTCAGGGAAGCATAGTACTCCTGTCCTCCTCTGCTGTCTCGTCTGTCTCTAAAACAACAGCCTATACCCCTGTATCTCCTGTACTGTAGCCTACAAGGCAATGGTTATTGTCACCATTCTATGAAGCTTGTTTATATATGTTTTTAACCTTGTGTCAAACAGTGCCACCCAATTCTTGTTAAAAGCCTTTGAGCTAGGCATAGCTTTCAGACAGTTCATAAAGTGAGACAGGCAGTGATGACTAAACCTATCCAGCTGTCACCCCACCTTTTTTGGCTGCTTCCGAAATGACACCCTATTCCGTATGTAGTGAACTACTTTCGACCAGAGCCATAGGAAACCTCCCCTTGTCTCAGGAGGAGCCAGGAGCAGTCAGACTCAGGATGGGTATGGGAGAGTGGCTGTCTCTGACCTCTGACATCACCAGGACCTCTAGGGTTGCAAAGTTCCAGCAACTTTCCCAAAATTCCAAGTTTTTCCAGAAATTGTGGTTTTATGATTTCCTGCATTTTCCTTTCTGATTATGGGAATCTACCAACCATGATTTCTGGAAAACCTGGGAACATTTGGAAAGTTCATGGAATTTTGTGACCCTACCAGGACCTCTGGGATTGACAGAGCATAAATCCTGAGACGAGTATACAATTCCTGTCTGTCCTACCTTCCATGATAGTGTGAAAACATGTACTCAAGCATAGAATACAGGTGGAGTCCTTACTGAATGAATATAGCTAGGCCTACTGGACCAGGGCCAGTATTCAGGAGAGCTGACCTAGGATCAGTTTGGCCTGTTTGTTTTTTAACTTTTATTTAACTAGCCAAGTCAGTTAAGAACAAATTCTTATTTACAATGACGGCCTACCCCTGGCCAAACCCTAACCCGGACAACGCTGGACCAGTTGTGCGCCGCCCTATGGGACTCCCAATCACGGCCGGTTGTGATACAGTCTGTAATCGAACCAGGGTCTGTAGTGACGCCTTTAGCACTGAGATGCAATGCCTTAGACCGCTGCGCCACTCGGGATCCCAAAATAATGAATGGAGAGGGGAATCTGATTAAGTCAGCACTCCTACTCTGAGACACTGTGGATACGGGCCCTGCTAAACAATAGGACTCAGTCTCATTACTCACCATTCACAATATCCCTTTTAATGTAAGAATGTACCAATATTCAAAAATCCTCCATTCCTGTTGACCTTTACCTGAGCAGCAGATAGGACCACACTGTTGACCCCCAGCTGACCTACCAGGGGTTCCGTCCTGTGTGGTGAGGGAGATGAGAGGTGGCCTGACCTTTGACCTCTTCATGGAGAGAGCTGAACGGTGTCGGATCTCCTCTCCCACAATGCACTGCACTCGCTGCTCACTGTGTTTTTCATCTGGTTTCAGGTCCTGAATTAGGTCAGTTACCAATGTTTTACCTTCTGACATTGGTTGATTGGCACCAGAAAAGGAATGTATGTGTACGTGTGTGGGTTCGCATGTGTCAACAACAGCATTTTGGTGAAAAGACAATACTTAAATTTGGATGCAAAATTGAGAACAAAAAGTATATGGCAGGGCTACAGCAGCTGGCAGGACAGCTTCCAGGTAGCCCTACATCAGCCCTGGGTTCATAGAGTATTCGTTTTTTTCCCAAACACTTTGAGCCTATCCCGGCAGTGAGTGTCAGATGGGCAAGGTTTACACTTCTGGGACTGTACCATTGGTTCCATTGAGCCAGAGAAGCACTTTGAAAGAAAAACAAATACTACTTGAACCCAGGTCCATCTACAATGTTGTTACTACAGTTATTACTGTGCAGGTACATAGGCATAAGGGCAACTTGAAGGTAAAGTTCTACTGTGAGTTTGGGAGCACACAGTCAGGTCTTGATCCAAGCTCTGTTGATTGTTCCTCAGACTGACTTTCATTGGCCCTGCAGGGGCATTGGGCTGAGGTTTCAGAGGTGTTACATTTACAGTTTGTTTCAAGTCAAAAGCAAAGCTTGAAAGTGACTGACTGCCTTCTCGGCTTACAGGGATTAACCTACTCGGGTGGTGTTTTGAAACGGCTCAGGATTTTTTTACCATTTAACTTCAAATCTCTCCTGTCACAACTCACATAATGATAGTTCACCACCTGTGTCCCCCTTCAGTGTTGTGGACAAACTAATCATGGAGTTATGGACAGACAGGACTGGGGTACAGTAGTACATCATAGTGGAGTTGACATGAGCAAAACTATGAATAATCACATGAGATATAGGGCCCTGGTAAAAAACAGTAGTGCACTAGATACACTGTAAAGTCGATGGCATTTTTACCTCAAATACTTCTAGTAAGTTGTACTCAAAGTCAATGACTAGTCATTATTACTTAAAATATTGATGTGGTACTGACTCAACTAAATGAGAAGTCACACCAACTAAATATTTGAAAGATATATGATAACAAATTAAAAAATGTACCAGCATGCTCTACTGCAGGTGGATTTTTTTGGAAATGTTTTTTTTAATATTTGTGTTTTTGAATGTACATTCAGTGATTGTGTATCATAACATTTAATAAATCAAAGATAAATAATTGTTTTCTAAACTAGTCCAATCATTGGATTTTTGCACCCCTTACTGAAATTGTTCCAGTTTAAATGGCTTAGGTTTCCTCCCACTGGCAGTCATTATGAATGTAGGTTGCAAGTGAATACACATTTCAACTGTTGGATAGCCTAATGCTGGCTAGATTCCAATAGGAATTACACATCACTTTGCAAGCCAGTATAATATGATTGACAGTAAGGGTTGCAAAATTCTGGTGAATTTCCCAGGTTTACCAGAAATCCTGGTTGGAAGATTACTGGAAAAATGTAAGGAATTTTACAACCCTACTTGCAGGCCCGATGTGGCCTGTAAACTATGAGTTTCAGGCCACTGTATGAGGCCTTTTGATATATGTAATGGTTCAATTATAATGTTCCCCTAAGAACACACTTGGTGAATGCCCCCGGACTGAAATTGAACGAATTCTACAACGATGTCTCTGTCACTAACAAATACAGTCGTGGGTGGTAACTCTACAATTCAATCGAAAAGGCGAGGCACACTGAGAAATTCTTGGAGGCGTGGCTTAATGGTGGCGTTAAATTTAAGTATACCTTACTCAAAAGAAATGCATTTTTATTACTCATAGGAAGGTAGTACTGCTCACTTCAGCTATTTAAGTTTTTAGGTAATTGTTTCTTCTAAATGTTTGAGTAGCCAGAATGTATCCGGTTTTACAGTGTAGGGAATAGGTTGCCGTTTGGGAAAGGAATAATGCCCTTTTTGGGTGAGATTCAATGGATTCAACCCAATAAATGTATCATTGTCATATCAGCCAGATAATCTTAGTTATTACTTGTCTACCTTTGTGAATTTTTGTGACAAGACTACAAGAGCATGATTTGTTGCACTCTTCAGATTAGATTTATAGAGATTATAATTTAATTTCAATTGTTTCATAGACTACAATTTTCGATTTTACTCTCAATAATGCATATTTAGTTTAAAAGGACCTACTATAGATTGTATGGCAGAAGGCTACAGGCTACTAGGCTACATTTATAGTCCATCCCCGACCAAATGTATTTTCTTAAACATGTTTCTGTCACATTTGTTCAATATAATCCTACATTAAAGAACGGAATTTGTCGTAAATTAGATTTTTTTTTAAAAACAATGTATTTGCATACTATTGTTTGAAAGACAGCTAAT
Source organism: Salvelinus namaycush (assembly GCF_016432855.1). Classification (NCBI taxonomy): domain Eukaryota; kingdom Metazoa; phylum Chordata; class Actinopteri; order Salmoniformes; family Salmonidae; genus Salvelinus; species Salvelinus namaycush. Next base: position 27,927,440 of record NC_052343.1, read on the forward strand.
AACTAGCGTCAGACAGCATGCTGACCGTTCGATGGTGTAGTCGTAGAAAATGGCGGTGGTCTGACCGTATCCCCCTATCCGCAGGCCCACTAAAATAAGCACGCTCTAGTCTAGCGTAGCCTAGCACACTATGCCATTGTTAGTGCGTCTGGTGTTGTGATACAGGGCCTAATCATTGTGAAAGAAAATAGTCTTTTGTACCCTTAATTGGATATCCCTATTTATATTTTATTCACTAGGCCTATACCGATTTGTAGAGGAACTATCAGATTTAGAGCATCCTATCTGAGCAGTGATTTACCATTGACATGGTAGACTAGGCTAGGATTACAGCATGTCGTATTGTAATCAACGAATTGTGTTAAAATATTCAACCAAAATAGTCTGAAAAGTGATCATAATACGTTTCCATATATTAAATATAATCATAATAAACAGTGCCATGGATTTAATTTACCCGTTCAGCAAGTGCACATTATTCCTAGTCTATTTAGTAATATTATAATATGTTAATTGCAAACATATAGCCTAGTCAATTAACAGACTGGGTTTAGTTGGGAAATAATAACCACGTAGTCGACACTAATTGTTTAGTTTCAATACTGTAAAAATAAAGAAATAAAGATTTAAAGAGGCAAAAAACATGAATCTCTTTCAACAGCGGATTGAATTACGTAGTGTGAAGTAGTAGGCTATACTCCCCCCTCCTCCCCAAGATGTAAGTTTTATAGGCTATAAAATGTAATTGTAGAACGTCAACAAAGTTACAGCTTTTGGCCGAGGACTCCCGGTATCCCCCAATAGGAAGATTGTTTTTATTTGCGCATGTACTACGGCAATTAATCTCTTTAATGACGTCCTCAATCATAAACTACTGTGATTTATGGACTCAGAAACAATGTAATCTATGTCTCATTCAACAGCTCTAGTCCATAGCCTATGGCTAATTCAATCATCGCTACTTTCCAGGGAAAATATTCAAGAGCAAAACAAGCTACAGTTGGAAAATATTAATTGTAACTTCATTAGAAGTAGCCTATTATTATTGGAAGTATTCTAAGTCTGTTATTTTATTGTTTTGGGGTGAAATTATGTTTGGAAATTATCGCAGTGTCGGTTCAGTAGTTTATATTTGTGATTTCCGTTTATGAGATGATAAAATCTGCTCACTATTGTCCATTTAACACCAATCAATTCACTTGATATATTTCAGGATGAAGAGTTTTGCCTGCCATTCTGAATGAAAGATTTCATCATAAAAAGATCACTTGTTGAAACAATATTCTTTGTAAGAATATGTCTCAAATCTAAGAATATTCTAAGAATATTGAGACAATTATTTTCAGACCCATTGCATGCTAAATTAAAACCAAATTGTTTAAGTAATGGAAACAAACGTTCAAGTGAATGGAAAATAGTAAAGGACATGATGATGAATATCTCTCGTAAATAAGCACAGTTTTATTCTAAGAAAATAGGCTATTTATAACATTATTGTACCTGAAAATGATACTAAAATGAAAAGATGTTGTATATTATTATTTGGAGGCATAATATTGGCATCTTTAAAAAAAACTATACAATTGATGAATTTATTGTTTTCAAACTTACCTCATTGGAGCCATGTATTAATTAATTAGGCAATTACATCAAAATAAAAACGGAAGCCAGTTATTTGTAAGGACATGGAAGACAGGAAGCTCTTCCTAAACTAAGATGTTTGAGTTGTTTTCTCTTTTAGAATAGTTAGTAGCTCAAGTGTTGCAGGTCGATTGTTGTAAGCGTTTCTGAGAAAAAATCGAAACCTTCAGATGATAAACCCATTGGACTATCTATAGAATCTGACAAACTTGGAGAGAAGGAATCCGATGAGAAAACGTGAAAGTCCTGCAAAGAGACGTCCAGGGCCGGGGAATGGGCATTGTCCCCGCCAGATGCGCAGTCCGGGCCTATTGTTGACACGCATATAGGAACAGTGGGTGCCGGGTTAGGAAAATGTTTCAGATTTTTGTCATCGCTGTTTAAAGGCGAAGCAGTTGAGCTTTGGGAATCTCCATTGTGATTGTGTGCATTCTGAGACTGTTGTTGTGAAGTTAAGGTATTCTGGTGAACAGAGCAGCTTCCCCTCTCCAGAAGCGCGCCGGCGGGTAGGCCTACATTGTTACCAGCCTGTTCGAAGTCCTCCTCTCTCCCGTCCTCCAGACTAGTGAATGTCCCCTCGCCGTTCTGGTTCTCCTTGCAGTGGGTTTGTCTCTTGTGCTTCATCCTGCGGTTCTGGAACCAGACTTTCACCTGCCTCTCAGTTAAATTCAGTAAAGCGGCTATCTCCACCCGCCGGGGTCTGCACAGATACTTGTTGAAGTGAAACTCCTTCTCCAACTCCAATAGCTGGGTGTTGGTGTACGCTGTCCTCAGCCTCCGAGATCCCCCGCCACCGCTCTCTGCAATCTCTGGCGACCCTGAAACACATTTCAAATGTTCAACCAATACAAAAAAAGCAATTGATGATTGAATATAAATATATAAATAGCAGTTGGTAAATAAAACATCGAGTTTCTACTGGGCTTCCCAGCAAATGGTTTGTGGGAGCACAGACACCGCGCTGAAACGATTTATGAGCCCAGAGCAGAATATGATGGGTCTGCGTGGACCAGGCCGACTGGCTTGAAGATTAATGAACATGCCAGCTGCCGGTCGGTCGGCCTGCAGTAAGAGTAATCTATCACTCTTCATTACTGTCACACATTAACATTCTTCCACTGTCAGCAGCATACTGACCACTGAGAATGTTCAAATAATTACACTTTTGCTAATAGATAGTCTGCAAGTCATGAGAGAGAATTACCCCCAAAATAGAATGTTGAGACCAGACAGACCTTTGCATTTTGATAGGCTAATGGGCTACCTACCCAGACTGTAATTTCATTAAAATATAATAGAGGCAATAGATAGGCTAATCAATCATGTCTTACCTTGGGGAGAGAAGTGAAGTGGCGCAGTGTCGGGAGTTGTAGCTGTGGCAGGAGTCTGGTGGTTTTTCTTGGAGGCTTTCTTCTCCTTCATCCAAGGGTACTCCGGGGGTAGGGATGCGGCTGGCAGAGGGCTACAGACTCCATTCAGATTCTGCTTTGACCGGCTGTGGCGTGGGTGGCTGCCTGGGTTGAGGCTGGGAATGGTCTGCTCAAAAGGAGGAGGAATCAGTGTCGACTGTGAAAGCGTCGAGTTCTTGATTGATGAACTTTGAAATGCATCACCGACAGGGGTAAAAGATGTCAGGCACTCCGCAAGCGACGGCTGACTATTGATAAAACCGCTCTCTCGCTCAAATTCGTAATTCATCTCCTATCTTCTTGTCTTGGAAAAGTCACCGCTCGTAATTTTGTGGGCGAGGAGAAAATTATGAAATTTCGTGACAAGTGTTTTTTTTCCAACAATGTTGCTGATTACGGCCGTATGGGGACAGCGATGCCATTAAACTATATTGCTTTCATGGAGACAACGTTGAAATTGGACCGTATTACTTGTCACATGATTACCTCTGTCCAATGACAATTTGGGGTTTAATCAAAAGAAGCCACTGTCCTCTGTGATTGATGGAGAAAGTCGGATAGGTAACGCCTAGTTCTGGGGGTAGGGTCTAGTCTGCTTTATTTACACACACTACTGTCCCCGAATGGAGGATAGTCCATTTAAGAAGTGTGTGTGTGTGTGTGTGTGTGTGTGTGTGTGTGTGTGTGTGTGTGTGTGTGTGTGTGTGTGTGTGTGTGTGTGTGTGTGTGTGTGTGTGTGTGTGTGTGTGTGTGTGTGTGTGCGTGCTTTGGATCCAACACCTCATTGTCCCGGGTTTATGTCTTAATGTAACGACTAAAGACGCAGTCATTATCAAAGTTAACTCGTTAATCAGAAAAATTATTCTGACCAAGCCTGTGGCTCTGCAGTGGTGCACAGAGACACAACCGAGCAGTCGTCTCCCTCCTTTTCATTCTGAGAGAGAGAGAAAGATAAATATTTTTGCATAGTCTGTAAAGTTTGTATTCTAAACGTAGGTCTTGATATTTCCAAGAATATGAATCTATAAGAATCTGAATACCTTTAAAGATGAGGACTTTCTTTAATAGTCACCCACATATTACTTGTTGTTCTCATGTCAGACTTTGTAAAGAAATGTATAAAATATTTTACAAATATTATTATTGATACATTTGTTGCCTTCATGGAAAGCCATTAATTGAGCACAGATATATTAGGAATAAAGTGCTGTTTGCATGTGGAACTATCACGGGATGCATGAAATCCATGTCTGCATGTCTTTGGTGACCTACTCCTATTGTATGGAGATATTACAGTGTGGCACGTGGTTGTAAACTTGCATCATATTTCTGGAGACGCAGCTGCTTCAAATCCCTTTAATCCACCATCAAAATCTGTCAACGTTGAATTGCATCAGAAATAGAAAATGCATGTGGCTGAGAGACGAATATAGGCCTACTGACACAGGAAGAGTAGACACTGACACAATATTTTGAAGAAAAATAACATTGAGAATGTAATCCACAATGAGTGACACGCTTACGCACGAGTTTTACGCCTCAAATTATACATTTATTGGTCTTTGTTCAAGTTGAATGGTCCCAGATCCGTATTTAATACTTTATTGTCATCAGTATTACTGACACCTAAGAATTGGTCTATTGCACAATATATTAACAATTGGTTATAATAGTACTAGGGATAGATGCCTTCCCATTCACCTCCCATAGAAACATCCCGATTTGAAGTGAAACAATAAGATCTATATTCTTTGTTAATAATAAAAAAATGTCATATTGTCTTCCTCCCTGTCTTGAACTTTGAAAAAGTGGTAGGCCCCGGGCTGTTTATTGCTTATATTCCAAACAAAGAGCCTGGAAAGCCTGCATGTTATCAATCTTGCTCGCCAAAAGGTCTGACAGCTCCTTGCCCTAAGAACACATTTCAACCATCTAACTCTGCCTTAGATCATATGTGGCCGCCAGGAAGACGGCAACAACTTGCTACTTATGGGGGGAAACTACACAACTTCAACGTTTCTTTAATAGGAATCCATTTCCGAATATGGATGTTCTACATAGAGCAGACAATGATATCGACATACATTATAGGTGGGTTATCGTATCCTGCTTTATTTTGTTAAATGGAAGGAAAATCTACAACATTTTCGTTTTCAAAAGAACAACGTTAGTGGGAAATAGCAGCAAAATAGTGGATTGACTGAGATGGCGAGAAAGAATCTAATGGATTTGCTTTTCCACGGCGTCTATTGTCTGCAGAGGTGAGTGGGTGTTGGCATTCTGCAAAAATCCTATTCAATCCCACGCAGTTTCTGTCTTTGGGCTACCATAATATATATAATATATATATATGGTATCATCTTGTCATAACTTCTAAAAACATTCTCTTACTGTATTTCGTGTTTCAAATAACCGACAATATTGTTGTTTTGATATTTAATTGCAATATAGGCTATCTTGCATTGCCTTCGGAGCACCACAGGCAGATCGTGTGTTTCTCTATTCCAAAATGTCCGGGATGGAGAACAATAAAACATATGCATGCCATGAGAGAAGCCCATAGGTTACACGAAAATGTGATTTATTTGTTATGATTAAAGTTTATATTTGCACATAGGCCTAATGCAGTATCAAATTGTCATCAGAGAGACACATTATGGTAATAATTTCATCATAAAAATATCACCAGTGCATTAATAATCCAAACAGATGTAACGCTCAGTATATTGACTATGTTTACTCGAGAAACATTTGTACATATTTAATTTTAGAACAAAGATGTATATCTTATATGGTAGGTCTAAACCATTCAAGCTTATTTGGATATCAGATGTTTTTTCAGATACGAGGTTTAACCACAAAATAGGTCTAGCCCGTGTTAAAAATTGTGTGAGGAATAGAGAGAATCGATAGAATAATTAAAAATAATATTTTTCGGTCATAATTTAGTTTGTTATATCAATAATATATATGAACATGGACATCATTTATTATTACAGATGCACTTTTACTAAACAAAAAATGGTTTACTTTTATCCTTTTCATTTAAATTTTACGGCTTGAATTATTGTTTGTGTGTCAACTTCAAACCGAGATATAGCTGCATAAATCAATGTGACATTTTTGTTTGAATGAAGCTTAACTTCATTGTGATGTGTATCTGGCAGGGTAGGGGACATGAGCTACATTAACCGTCTGTCCCCCCGTCAAGACAAGACGAGACACCTGGGAGGCATGGTAGGAGAAAAAAAGTGGACTAGAAGTGAACCTTTTTTCTCTTCGAGGACTAAGGTTACTTATCGGAGGAAAGTAAACGTTTCCAGATTATGTTGTTAGAATACTTTACTATTCCACATGTAAATGGTTATCAACAGCAGTAGCAGAATAGCTGCACTAGGCCTGTTCATTTTGGGATCAATATAATAGTGAGAATAACCAGACATTAATAATGTTTTCATTGTAATTAATGTTAATAATATAGCTGATATCTGATATTTTTTACGTTCTTTTGACGTTTTCTGTTTAAAAAAGAAAGGATCCTGTTTTATAGCGAATTCGGTTCAAGTCAGTTAATTGTTAGATCGAAGACAGATGACATTGATGAAAGGTCAGTTAATAGTTTGATGTTTGCATTGTCTTATTTCTATTCCTGAATTTCCTGAGCACAATAAAACGTTCTCTCACATGGATGTTATGTCTTATGAATTTCCTGAGCACAATAAAACGTTCTCTCACATGGATGTTATGTCTTATGAATTTCCTGAGCACAATAAAACGTTCTCTCACATGGATGTTATGTCTTATGAATTTCCTGAGCACAATAAAACGTTCTCTCACATGGATGTTATGTCTTATGAATTTCCTGAGCACAATAAAACGTTCTCTCACATGGATGTTATGTCTTATGAATTTCCTGAGCACAATAAAACGTTCTCTCACATGGATGTTATGTCTTATGAATTTCCTGAGCACAATAAAACGTTCTCTCACATGGATGTTATGTCTTATGAATTTCCTGAGCACAATAAAACGTTCTCTCACATGGATGTTATGTTTTGTCTTATGAATGAATCATAATCAGTCGAGTCGAATAATTGTTGGACCAGTATGACAATGTAATCCATACCTGCATTAAACCCTTTGGGGGAATAAATAGCTATGGGACATTATTATCATGGAACAGGAACTAAACACATAACATATGGAGTATTCCTGAACAGACATGTTGCAGTGGGATAGGAGTGGAGTAGTAAGACAGGATGGATAAGACTGGGTATCCATTAGAAACATGTGTAGGTCTGTGTATGTGGGGAGGAGGATCATTCACAATGGCGATGGCAGTGAGTGGGACTAGAGAGATGACTATCCACCTACACATATGCTATTGTTCTGTAGATAAACCTCCCCCACACAGACACAGCTCAAAGGAGGACATGAGTGTGTAGTTACATAGCCGGAAATATGAATTCATGGTAAGTCATACTCCCTTCGTGTAGCTATAGGGTTTATACCTTATGAATATAGCCTATAGGTCTAGGAAATTATGCTGCTATGTTGGTCCCGGATATGACCGTAGAAGATGGATTCTGCTGAGAGGAGTATGTCACTGAACCAAAGACGGTGAATAAATAAAGATGTCCCACTCAGGCCGTTAACCGTTGAAAAAAAGTTGTCATTTCTTAACGTAGTGGCTCTCCCATAGGCACCAGTGCATTAGCGGATGGGTCTGGTCTGCTTAGTTCATTGACTGTACATGAACCAGAAAAAAATAGGGAGTGGGATGTCTTGCTTCCTCTTCCCTCTCTGACTGAACATCAAGGCACGTGTTAAGAGGGAGGGCGTCCAGGAATTGGGTCAGGAGACGACAAGGCCTTGTGCTGAATGATTTAACAACGTCATTTGTTTTCAAACGTGTTTTGTAGTTATGAGGTCATATTTAGTCCCTTTTTCAAATCATGTTTATAAAAAAAACACATTTTTTTTAGCTTGGCATTTAATCAGAGATGTTATTGCTCTTTTATTCATCTATTGTATTGCTTCTGGTTTGCTTTTAATTCTTTCATGTTTTACTGTAACATGTGATGAGATTTTAAATGCCTTTTAAATAAAGTTTGATTGATTTCATTAAGTCGTTTTTTAATCATTATTTGATATTTAATGCATAAAGGTGTAAATAATAATAGGCTTTCAGGATTTTCAGGACCAGTATATTATGTAATGTTACCACTTGCCTCTCGGGCATTATTTGAACCCATTTCCAAAAGAAAAGAAACGGACAAATATCACATGACCTTTGCATTACAGTGGTGTATATTGTATCATATGACCTTTGCATTATAGTGGTGTATATTGTATCATATGACCTTTGCATTACAGTGGTGTATATTGTATCACATGACCTTTGCATTACAGTGGTGTATATTGTATCACATGACCTTGGCATTACAGTGGTGTATATTGTATCACATGACCTTTGCATTACAGTGGTGTATATTGTATCACATGACCTTTGCATTACAGTGATGTATATTGTATCATATGACCTTTGCATTACAGTGGTGTATATTGTATCATATGACCTTTGCATTACAGTGGTGTATATTGTATCATATGACCTTTGCATTACAGTGGTGTATATTGTATCACATGACCTTTGCATTACAGTGGTGTATATTGTATCACATGACCTTGGCATTACAGTGGTGTATATTGTATCACATGACCTTTGCATTACAGTGGTGTATATTGTATCACATGACCTTTGCATCACAATGGTGTATATTGTATCATATGACCTTTGCATCACAATGGTGTATATACTAAAGGCCTAACTGTGTGTTCATGGGCTCTCAATAATATCACAAAGCAAACAGAAGAAAATAACTGTTCTTCTAATCAGTCCAAATATATGTTTTGTGATTTGACAGGGCACTGCTGTACATGTTTTAATCAGAGTTGTAGTTTATTGTGGTAAATATATGGTTTGATAATGAAAGGAATTTGGAATTGGATTTCTTTTGCAACTTTTCATTGCAAAAGAGTCCACATAACTATGTTTATATCCTATATTTTGGGTTCCCGGGTGGCGCAGCGGTCTAAGGCACTGCATCTCAGTGCTACAGACGTCACTACAGACACCCTGGTTTGAATCCAGGCTGTATCACAACCGGCCGTGATTGGGAGTCCCATAACCCTACACTACACTACACTACTTTTGACCAGAGCCCTGTTTCCCCTACCGGGCCTGGTCAACAGTAGCACACTATATGGAATAGAGTGCCATTTGGGACGTAACCCAGATGTTCATCATCACCATGACAGCTCTGTGAACTTCTCTAGCGAATCCTCAATAATGGCCTCTGTCATTGGAGCTGACATGGGACTTGATGTATTGGGGGTCGGGAGGGGGTCGGGAGGGGGCACCGCAAACAACATCCAAGCAGCGCTCTGTTTGAGCTAGCATGGCTCTTCAAATGGTCGCTTCCGCCAAAGACATGTTGAAAGTTGTCTACCCCTGACATAGTGAACTGAATGGAATCTACATTTTACATGCTGGAATGAAACACTCTCTCTCTCTCTCCCCCCCCCTCTCTCTCTCTCTCTCTCTCTCTCTCTCTCTCTCTCTCTCTCTCTCTCTCTCTCTCTCTCTCTCTCTCTCTCTCTCAGAGTGATTTATGGTCAGTACATAAACAACCCAATAAAACTAGGGTGCTCTGTGCTCAACAACCATTGCAACAGTAGGCTAAGACGTTAACACAACATTGAACTCAGTTTGGGAAGCCTGAACAACAACATGTTGTGCACCTTTCACTCTCCCCCCAGAGTTGCTTCTTCAGGGTTTAGTTTTAGGTTATTTTAGCCCATAACCAAATTCCTGATCACCCCTAACACAAAGGTTTCAAAAAGTTCAAAGTGGGGAAACTGTAGGTAGACTAATGCACGCAGAAAGTACGAGAATATCATGTCTGTCCAAGATGTGAAAATGTACAAATATTTGAGAGATTATTAAATTAAATAAAGACTTAAATAAATACTGAGCTACGTTGTATGCTCAAAATCTTTGGAAATGTCTATTTTATACTAATATAATTGCTCAGAGAAAGAGATTGTGTTTAATAAGTAACACTTTTTTTCAACAACAAAAAATAGGAGTCAAAAAATATTGGCACCCTGTTTTCAATACTCTGGCTCCTCCCCTTGCGAGGATGATGTCACTGAGCCTTTTTCTAAAATGGTTTATTAGATTGGAGAACACATTGGGAGGGATCTTGTCATTCCTCTGTACAGAATCTTTTCAGATCTTTGATATCCTTCGTCTGCACTAATGGACTGCTCTCTTCAAGTCAAACCACACGTTTTTCAATGGAGTTGAAGAAAAAAGACTAAGATTATATTTAGCAAAAAGCTAATTTTGTGGTCAATTAAAACATTTTTATGTGTTTTGGGGGTTATTTTCTTGCTGGAAGATCCACTTTCAGCTGCATCCAAGTTTGCAGAGGCAACCAGGTTTTTGGCTAAAATATCCTGGTACTGGGCAAATTTCATGATGTCATTGACCTCAACAAGGGCATCAGGACCAGTGGAAGCAAAATAGCCCCATAACATAAACAATACTTTTCTGGATATTTTCATGTCATCCAGCAAATAAACACCTGGAATTTGCTAAACCGCATTGGTACTTGGGCTGGAACCGGTGCCATGGTCCGATGACATGAAAATAAAACTTTTTGGCCACGCACACCAGTGGTGGGTTTGGCGTTGAAAGAAGGACACATATTATGTAACAGTATTGCTTCCATCCCTCTACTCGCCCCAACCTGGGCTCAAACCAGGGACCCTCTGAACACATCAACAACTGCCTCCCACGATGAAGCATCGTTACCCACCACTCCACAGCCCTTGCAGAGCAAGGGAAACAACTACTTCAAGGTCTCAGAGTGAGTGACGTCATCAATTGAAACACTATTAGTGCGCACCCCACTAACCATTTCACACCGGTTACACTTACCCCCTTTAATAACCTCTTCCTTTTCCGCAGCAACCAGTGATCCGGGTCACGGCATCAATGTAACAGTATTGCTTCCGTCCCTCTCCTCGCCCCTACCTGGGCTCGAACCAGAGACCCTCTGAACACATCAACAACTGCTTCCCACGAAGCATCATTACCTATCACTCCACAAAAACTGCAGCCCGTGCAGAGCAAGGGGAACAACTACTTCATGGTCTCAGAGCGAGTGATGTCACCGATTGAAACGCTATTAGCGCGCTAACTAGCTAGCCATTTCATACCGGTTACACATATGCAGAAAAGTACCTCATACCTACTGTAAAATATGGTGGCGGATCTTTGATGTTATGCGGCTATTTTGCTTCCTCTGGTCCAGGGGCCCTTGTTAAGGACAACACATCATGAACTTTACAGTACCAGGATATTTTTGCCAAAAACCTGGTTGTCTCTGCCAGGAGGCTGAAACTCCACAAGTGGATCTTCCAGCAAGACAATAACCCCAGGTAAATGGTTCATTCAGTGCCATTATCTACGCAAGGAGAGGGTGCCGGAGTATATTGACAACAGGGATGCCAAAAATGTTGACCCCTATCTTACAAAAATGAAAATAAGTTACTTTACTCTTTCTCTGAGAAATTGTATTAGTATAAAATAATATAATTTCCCCATGTTTTTGAGTATACAAAATAGCTCAACATTTGTATTATTTATTTTATACAGTCGTTTTTGCTCATCTTTATCAAGGGTGCCAATAATTTCGGAGGTGACTGTAACTGTTCATCAGAACAGGTGAGAGGGACAAATATAGTTATAAGCATTATTCTGATGAGATGAGAGGGGTCAAGACAAATCACCTCAGCTGTGACATTGCAACAACAAGTCCAAGGGAGCTAAACAGACAGAAGGGTTGAGGGGGAGAGAGCCCACTACAGCAGAACAACTAGGGAATAGGCTATTTGGAGACAGTGGCTAGATTCCAAAAAGATAAACTCTCCCCCTCGGCCCCTCCCCTCTGTCCTTGATGACCCTCCCCTCTACCCCGTCAGCCCCTCCCTTCTGTCCTTGATGGCCCTCCCCCCTAAGCACCTCCCCTCTGTCCTTGATGACCCCTCCCCTCTGTCCTTAATGGCCCTCCCTCCCTCACAGATAAACACAGAGACTGGATTGGTGCTAGAAACAGGCAGTGGACCTGCATTATCAAACAGCTCAATCAGAGGGGCTGCATTATCATACAGCTCAATCAGAGGACCTGCATTATCAAACAGCTCAAGCAGGCCAAGCAGAGGACTTGCATTATCATACAGCTCAATCAGAGGACCTGCATTATCAAACAGCTCAAGCAGGCCAATCAGAGGACCTACATTATCATACAGCTCAATCAGAGGACCTGCATTATCAAACAGCTCAAGGAGGCCAGGCAGAGGACCTGCATTACCATACAGCTCAATCAGAGGTTCTACATTATCAAACAGCTCAAGCAGAGGACCTGCATTATCATACAGCTCAATCAGAGGACCTACATTATCAAACAGCTCAAGCAGGCCAGGCAGAGGACCTGCATTATCATACAGCTCAAGCAGAGGACTTGCATTATCATACAGCTCAATCAGAGGACCTACATTATCATACAGCTCAATCAGAGGACCTGCATTATCAAACAGCTCAAGCAGGCCAGGCAGAGGACCTGCATTATCATACAGCTCAATCAGAGGACCTGCATGATGAAATGCTGCATTATTGCTCTCTCTCACATTCTGAGAATGTGTTTCGTTTGTAATGTAGTGGATTAACATGGGAAAATCTACCAATTAAAGCTTAACTGCTCTTTCTTTTATTGGTTTGGTTTCATTGGTTTCATTTTGGTGATAAAATTGGTGATTTATTGGCGATATTCTGTTTATTAATACACCAAAGGTATACAATGAATGTCCATCCATAACATGTAATGGGGTAAAGATAATTCTGCTGAACAGCCATTTTGTCGATGCAGTATCTCTGTGATAATTAACATGTAATCACCTCTCAAACCTCTCTCTGTTGCTCTGTTTGTGTCACCTTGGCCTCCTGTTTCAAAGTGAAAATGGACCAAAGAAAACATACTTTTAACTGCATATAAGTAGCCCGACGTCTGTCACATCTTGGACGGGCGTGTTATTCTCGTATTTCCTGCGTGCATTGAACTACACACTAGAATAGATGGTCGTTCGTCCCTATTCAAGCAGCCAGGCTGCAGGACATTTCGGTCTCAAACGTGACGTTGCTTCCACCTGGTGGTTATACGACGACAGCAACACAAAATGACCGCAAAGGTCAGTAGTTAGATAATGCATAGGCCTTTTTGTGACTGAATTACCATAATGTTGTGTTTCAACACATTAAATATATAGTTTTTTTTTTTAAATGATAAATTAAAATTGTTTCAATTGCTTACGATACCTATTGCAATAGGACCACAAAGGCGAGAACTTGAGATTAGTCATTGGTTGGAAACGGCAATAAAGCGTCGGTGTCAGCCAGCCTTTTGTGCCGGAAAACAACAAATGGATGTCTGGGCGCTGAAACAGTCTAATTGTTGGTGAACAGTCATAAAGTAATTCAAATAGAAAAAGCAGACAACATGGCTGAGCCCGCGTTTTATGGAGCAGCTTTCTGGATTAAGACCTTTGAAGACAGACCCCATCTGCGTCACAGCGCGGCCAAACAACACCATAGCAGGCCCTGTGAGTGTGGTAGTGTGAATTGTGTGTGTGTGTGTGTGTGTGTGTGTGACTGGAAACATAGGTGTTTTCAATGTGTTTGAATGAATGTTTTTTGAACGACGTGGTTAACCATGGTTGTGTGTAATTACAACCATTAAAATGTTTACCCCTTTAAAAATAGCCTGTATGAAAAGCATATTATAGTGATATTCAGACGCGAGGACTTGCATGGTGTTGCTTCCTTTCCGCTCTCAATCGCTTTGCGCCCCATAAACAGTTAAAGCTGTGATTGTGGTTTATTGCTGCATGGCAACCAATATCGTGTGCCAGTGCACATTGGCCTATAGCAAATAGCATGGAGCTGGCTTGTCCAATGTCCAGCAATGCGTTTTATATGTACTGTATGTTGGGATTCAGAACTCATGGTCGTGCTATTATAACAAGGCCTAAAGGAAAGGGAGAGAAGGGGCTGTTGAAACGGTGTGTGGTGGTACTAAGCCAACATGGACTACACGGGAAATGCCCGCTTTAAATCCACTAATCCTATATAGGCCTGTAGGATTTACATCTGTTCGCTTCTTTAGTACCTGTTGGATATAATTATGCTCATAGTCCTAGCCTACCTATACTCTCAAACTTTTACTAAATAAATAACATTTTCTGTAAATATTGAGTAGGGATATGTTTAATGTTTTAATAAATAGGCCTATTCATCTTGTGATAGTTTATCATACGCAACATTTATATCAGGCATAGGCCTAAACATGAAAAATATGGTTGCCTTTTTAAATGAAAATTATATCTGAATAATATGAAGTTCTGTAGCAACTATAGTTGTTATGTTTTGGATAGAAGGAAATAAATACAAATATCTTGTCAGATGTTGGACATTTATCAACAATTAGAACAATTAGAATCTTAGTAACAATTAATTCTCTGATTTCCAAACAATAAATATGGATTGCGACGCACAAAATAATTTGACATTTTATTTGATATTTCATACAAACGACTCTTCCATTTTAGAATCGGAATACTCTGACATTGAGGTATTTTGCGAGTGCACAGTGTTGCTCTAATTCCATAGACAAAACTGTTAAGGATTTTTATCCCAACAATTTAAAAAAAAATGTCACACCGACATGTTGCTTTCGGCAAAAAAGATGAATAAATAAATAGTCTGACAGGTAGTTGAAACACATTCAGGTAGTCAACGCATAAACATGATTATGCCTATAACATAGACTAAACTCTGGGTGAAAAAACACATAATCAATTCATGAAACATTTCATGCAACGAACATTAGACAATGTCTAACATGTAATCTGTGTGCATTAATGAAATGATTTACCAATTACATCCAAGTTATTGAGATAACATCAAAGTACCAATCAAACAAATAAGCATTATCAAACAGAGAACACTCTAGGAAGAAAACGAGCCGACAGATTTTACAACGACAACAACACAACAGTCCTACAGAACACAACAGACTATAGATCAAGCAAAATGTGGATAGATTGGCAACTATTTTCCAGAAATATCTTCGTTTCCTGAAAGTCCACCAATTGTAACTATTCACAGTTTATTCTACGGGTCTACAGGGCCCGCACGGCTCACCTTTTTAACATGTCTTTCGACGGTCCTTATTCCCTTTCTTCATCTTCATCCGGCGGTTCTGAAACCAGATTTTAATTTGTCTCTCAGTCAGATTAAGAACTCTTGCTACTTCGTATCTACGGTCGCGGGGGAGATACATGTTAAACAGAAACTCCTTCTCCAGTTCGAGAATCTGATACTTAGAGTATGGACAGCGCTTTTTTCTGGTGGATTTTGCATGAAGCCAGTTGGAGGATGGGTCATCTGAAAGAGGGTTCGACAAAAGCGAGACAGAGCTCATGAGAAATAGTGTTTCCACAAGAGTCAGAATGGTATTACAAACTGTGGATGACGAACAACAGCAGACAAGGTCTTGCTGAAATAGCCAACATGCAGTAGCTAATACAGTCAGCCGTTTGTGTGCTCGTTTCGGCCTTCTGACCCTAAGGCCTAGTCTACTGCCCACAACAGTGGGAAATTAACTGGTATAGTTTTGTCTATCATAATCCAAATAGCAAAATCATATTATCTTTCACAGTAGGTTTCAAACTAGATCGAGGAGGGGATGGGGTTTTGCTACTGTCGGTCAGTGGTACTGCTTTGGCGCAATATGGATCCATTCGTTATCAAATAATGGATACAATAATTCGACGTGAACTCAACCTTTACAGCAGGCCTATAGTATATCATAAATAATTTATTAACGTCAGCCTCTGACCTTATATTTCTAGATTCCTGCTTAATTCAACATGAATGAATTCCAAAGATCGAGACACATATGAGATAATGATCACCATTACGCATGAAGCCAAATGAAAGATGCCGCGCTTACTTGTGTTGATCTCCCTCTTTTCCTCTACGGTTGATGTGCTGCTCTCTTCGTTGGGTTTGGAGAAAATGGCATCACACGCGATCGTATCCTTCTCTGCGCGGAACGGTCCGTTGTCAATGTCGGACACAAGCGGTGTGTGCGTTTCCAGCGTTGTGCAGTCCCCATTTCCTATCAGCGGCTCGGGTTTGATATCATAGTTCATATTTGACGATAATCCCGTTAAACATATCGACGTAGAAACCGGCTCCAACGCCCAGGAACGCATAAACATCCCATCGGTATCTCCTGTTGGACAATGGTGGTGTAAATAGGGCTGGTGTGTTATAGATGCGCTGCTCGGAGGCTGATGAGCAGAAATGGGACTCCAAGACGCACTGAAAATAGAAGATTTTGTCTGCAAAGGGCACGATTCCTGACCGCCATATTCAGTTAGCATCGGCTGGCTCGCCTGTTCCAGCCCTGGTCCGCTTGAGTATGTGTGTGCCATAATATCCCCTTGGTCGCGGGGAAGATGAGAGTCTGCATAGTAACTAAGCGTGCCTAATGTCGACATGACAACAAATACACAAAGGCAACTAAACGTCCACTGTAATATATTTAGAAAAACAGGATCATGATACTACTTCGCTGCACCAAGAACCACCACATTCGTTCAATAAATTGAACCTTGGCCGGGATTGGATTGGGTGCCGCAGACACGTGACCGTGGGACAGAACAATAAATAATAAATCAGTCTACTCAACTAGCTAAATGGTCACCATTTTCCTCCGTTATATTTTTAATAGCAAAGTCATATGCCTATATCATTTTATACAAGCAGTAAGGTTTATGATTTCAGTTTTGAGATGAGACTTTAACGTTGATATGTTTTATATAGGTCTAGAAAGTGAGAGAGTATAGCATGTTTTTCTAGCCTCCTTAAATAATAAAGGAATGCAGCAAAGTAGTAAGGAGCTATATCTCCTCTGTGACGTATAGTCTTTACTACGCGCAGATTAAGACACATTCATTTCCTTCTAAGAACTCTCACCACCGATCTAAAATGTGGAATTCTATAGAATGAATTTATTCAATAAATTATCCAGTATCTATCAACATAATTCAGTCCATTATTGCCTATAGGCCTATAAGGGCAAAAGCTCCGAGGTTATTCCAAAATACTTTATAGCATTAGATTTGCGATATCGTTATATAGGCTACTTATTAAATAGGACTCTAAAGAAAATACATGCAGCAATATTATTTGGCCAAATACATACCCACATTTAAAAATAGTAGACCTGTGAGTTAATAGGCATATGTAACTATAGGTACGCTGATGTGAGTGTGAGTTGGCATTTGCCATATTAATCATATTTGCCATTTAATGCCATTTGATGTATTCATAATAAAGTCACAGGCAAACCTATAGGTTACCATATGTGCTGTGGCGTACATCATTTTCATTGTTATTAGGCTATTTATTACACGTGTTATTCAAACCTGATATTTCGATTGTCATCCGAGTAATGCTCTTCAAACGGTTTGAGATTATTCCATTTTGGTTCACTTAAATAAGGACAACTAAAACAGCAAATATTTTAGTGATACTGTCTCCACTGCTCTGGGATATGAACATTTAAATTCCATGTAAAACGTTATATATGTAGACCTATGTGGCCCTATAGGATAAACACACCAAGGGCCGGTTTCCCGGACACAGATTGAACCATAGTCCTGGACTAAAAATCATGTTCAGTAGAGAATCTCCAATGGATAACTCCCATTGAAAGGGCTTTTCAGTCATACATTTTTTATTATTTTTTATTATAGTGTGTATTATTAATTCCAACGAATGAATTAGATCTTACTTACCAAATTATTGTCCCAAATCGATTCGAAAAAGTTAAGACCGAATCTAAAAATGCATACGTCACATAGGCTATTATCTGATAGTAAGACTAGGACTATTATTTATATTTAAGACTGCAAAACACAGGCATATACAACCACTTACACAATATGTGTACACAAGGAACAAGCTATGTGTATTCTACCATCGAATTAGTGTTCAGAAATAAAAATACAATACTTCTACATAGTAGCATCAACATATCCAAGTGTCAATAGATTATGGAGAAAGATCCCGTTGTGTTAGTGTGTAAAACCATAACAGACCCTTACTATTTATGGACCAATGAGTGAACACTAGGACTGTCTGTGCGGCGCTTTTAGCTATCAAAGTGGGGAGAGAGAAAAAACGTTAGGTGCTATAGCAGTCTGTTTTTATCACGGGGGCTATTTAGTTGTTTTTCTTTAGGTTACAACCTGGCTGTCTGGACTAAATATCGCCAATAAAATCCATCCTTTGTGTCCATTGTGTGGCGCAGCAGACGCATCCGGCACTTCGAATCCGTGCCACTGGGAACGCTGCAGCAGCGCACGAGGCATTGGCCAGACTGCAATGATCATAACCGAGGCCTTGCAGTCCTTCCTCTCCCTCAAGCCAACTCGCTATCTCTCCCTCTGAGACATACAGGCCGCGTCTACTGCTCGTCTTTTGTTGTTGTTTTGAATAGATATGGCGATATATGTGAGGAACAAAATTTCCCTTGCAGCCCTGATTTTTTTGTTAGTTTTTTCTTTTTGTTATATACATCAGACTCGGCGCCAGGATAAAGTGACTAAGGGGGCAGTTGAAATCGGGGAATGGACTACATTTTGGGGGTTCTTGCATTGGAATTTTATTGAATTATGCTTATATCACGCTGTACCACAATAAACATACAGTTAAAAAAGCAGACTCCGAGATTTTTTTGTGCTTTTGAAGTCACAGGTTGGCGCGAAATCTGTAGGCTGTCTCCGCTGCACTGTATGCATGCTTATAATAGCCTAATGTCGACATGAGAGACAATTCATTTCCGCAGACACATGACATAAACAAATGCATCGGAATTGTTATAGAATATTCTACACACGATTAGGCTACTCAGTATATGTAGCCTACTTCCTTCGGGGCACAGCTCTGTTGCCAGAGACAATTTGGAGTGTTCTGTGAAGCGCAGAGTTTTTACTGAGGCAATTAAGGCAGTTTTGTGTGGTGAGGGAAAATACAGCCTAACAACACGAAACTACCTGAACCCCTCAACAGCCCTCTCTCCTCCTAAAGAAATAGATATAGTCTACAAGCATTTTTTTGACGCATTGATTCCGTTCGCACAACTGGAACAGATACAGTCGAAATCATAGGGATCCTATAATTCACTCTCATTCTATGCGTAATTGTAATTAGATGGTCAAAATTCTAGCATTTCTCAATGTTTACACTTCTTTTACACATAACACAACATTTGCACACCTGAAAAGATACAGTCCAAGTGGTGTGTCTTATTGCGTGCATATTTCACAGCGCTCCACATGTCGACAGACTGTGTCCTTTCATAGATAGCATATGATGATGAACCAAACTACCGCCAGTAATGTCCTTGAGAAAATAATGTTGTTTTCCGGGTCATTTTGCCACCATCTATCCAGTACACCCTGCAGTAAACAAGAGCGATCCCGATGGAGTGTCGTTGACCATAAAACTTCACAATGGTCATTTCATTTGTATCTATTTAGCCAGGATAGTCCACTCAGTAACACATGCCTCTCTTTTCCAGGGAGTCCTAGACAACAAGTGTAGTGATGCATCATGGCTATGACTCGGGCAATGATTCCTATTGAAATGAAGGGCATCAGCGTCACACAAAAGAGGAAACTGATGTTCTTTTTTTCTTTACTGTAAAACCAACCCGCAACTGAACAAATGGAAGCTCGT
Organism: Salvelinus namaycush; assembly: GCF_016432855.1. Classification (NCBI taxonomy): domain Eukaryota; kingdom Metazoa; phylum Chordata; class Actinopteri; order Salmoniformes; family Salmonidae; genus Salvelinus; species Salvelinus namaycush. The sequence continues at coordinate 27,947,429 of NC_052343.1, forward strand.
GGAATAAAGAGGGGGTCCCACCACCAGGCTATTCCTCTCGTGGGTATGAAAGATTACATTCTATACAAGAGAGATGATCTGTGGACTAAAGCATTCCAATGCAAGGTAAAAACGTGCCATGTTTTTATTGACTTACTTAGTGAGGCCAACAGACAACATATCAATTCATTTCACAGTATAGTCTCTCTATAGACAAAGCAATGACAATATGGGCAATATTATTAAAACGGTTTGGAGAGAACAATAAAAATATTAATAAAAATACGAGAAGGCAAACTGTAAACAATATTTACAAGTCTCAGATACGTTTCTTGTGTATAAATAAAACCCTTAACAAAATAGTTATTGTGTGATGCTTTTAGTATATATGGCTATAATACCAGCGAAATGTGCAGATATTAAATATCAAATCCATCGAGGCTCTTTAGCCATGACGTAACGTAGGCCTATATTGCTACAGGTTACAACATTTCCCCGAGAGCTATTCCAGCATGCACAGATGTCAATGCGTCCCTCAAGGTGGCTATATACATGTATTATGTACCACGAATGCCGATATTGTGCAGCTCTGGAACACTTAAGTCGTTCCATTTCTATAGTAACTGTTGGTATATACATAAAGGGAGCAACCATATGTTATGACAGTATAAATACATAACCACGACAAACTAAACAGAGACGTAATTCAGGTAAAATGTCAACAAAACGACATATCAATAAGTTAGCAATAGTAGCCCTAACCTACACGGTCATATTCACACGACAAGGGTTTCTCAAAGGAAGGCGCTCTGGCCATTGATGGAGGAGGGAGCCAAATACGGCACGAATGTCTCACGAAAAACTGAAGTTGTTCGCTAGCTCCCGATAGCTCCTGTTTTCCCGACTCATTTTTTTCAGTTTCATTCTTCGGTTTTGGAACCAGATTTTGACTTGCCTGTCTGTCAGGTGGACGCTGCGGCTGATCTCCAGGCGACGCTCACGAGTCAAGTACATATTGAAGAGAAATTCTTTCTCTAGCTCAAGAGTCTGGTGCTTGGTGTAGGGACAACGCTTTTTCCTGCCACTCCTCGCTGTCAGCCAGTTAGCTTTGGTTTCAGATGTTCCACCTCCTGTAGAAAGACATTGAAAGAGAAATTAGTGCGGGCAACATATTTTTCTTTCATGCTACTGCACTGATGTAACTTTAAAATAATTGTTGCCCAAATGTAATTATTGTACACAGAAATAATGCATTCCCCAATTCCATAACATGTTTGCATCTATAGACAAACACTGACCTAATACCTATCAAAATAAAAAATGTGTTGTCTAAAATTATCTTTAAATAGCCATCCTGAGCCCATGAGTTTATTTGACAGTAATACGAAGTTAATGTAGACACACACACACACACAATGCCCGTTGTATGCACATATTTTGTATCTATCCAAAAACCTAAGCTATTACATCCACGTTGTGCTCAAGATTCACTTAATTATATTTCAATGTAATAATACGCCTTTATTAAGACATAAAAGTAACTCATAGTCTGCTGAAATGATGGCTGCAGTTGCTGGTTTATGGGGAAGACTGAGGACATCAATGCGTTGTATTAGACAGATGTACTGGACAGGATTGGCCTTGCTGCTCCTCGTCATAAAATAATTTAAAAAAACTGGAGGAAATCCCAGCTCGTGGCCACTCTGTCAAACCCCACAAAGACATGCCTTTACCGCTGCGCATATAACCCACATATGGGGAAGTTTTCATGTCCACAATATAATCGATATAGCAGTAGGATATGCCTCTAAAAACCAAGGTTAACGCCAAGGCACATCTACACTGACTCGGGGGCATTGACACTACACTCCCTCCATGTACACCCATCAAGATCCCATTGTCATAAACGTCATATTTTGGATTTAGAGCAGTACTCACCTTTAACGGGTTTGTCTGGACTTTCTGCACAGCTCTCGGTGGGTTCGGCGGAGGACAAACCATCTACAGACGGTGCCCGGGTGTCCTCATCCGGAGCACATGGCGGTGGGTCAGGCAGTGCTTCACTCTCCCTCCTGCCTGTATCCACCACCGGGGTAGGAGACGGCGGTGAGGTGTCGAAACGGGCCGGACGTTGTAGAGCGAAGTGAGTAGGCTGTGGGTTCCGCTGAACGTCTTGATACACCTTTGAAGAGGTATATGTCTGAGACAGGCGGAAGTAACCGGGAACAGGCACGGTGCTGTTTGTAACCGGGCATGATCCCGGTGTTAACCGGGAATAGGAATTGTCTTCCGTCGTTGTTGACCCTTTAAGACACTTCTCTGATTCATACAGGCAATACGCATTCTCCTCTTTGATGCTCGGAGAGAATGAACAATGAGCAATTTGCTGCTGGTTGTTCGGCTGATCTACTCGACAAGATCTCGAAGTCTCTAGCCATGTTTCCATCCCTTGAATATGTGAATATGGGCCAGATGAGGGTACCATAGTTTGAGAATTGCTCTCGTTGCGTTTACTGAGCCCCGAGAAAAAAGCGCGGTTGGGTAGTCCATAAGAGTACTCGGAGCCTGGTGACAAATACACGCCGTTACTTTGGTAGTATGAGGCACCGCTCTCGGTTCGTCCGTGGATTAAGGAGTCCACTAAAAACGAGTTTCCACTTTGGTTGTCAGAGCATGACATCGTTGGCGTATAATTTGACGGAGGATGAGGATAGCCCTTTCTGGCTGACATTTCTTGTGCAAAACATGCTGAATATAATTACAGATACTCACACTTCTCTGCGCTTTAGCTGACAGCCAATTAAAACACAAGAAGAGAGACTCCTCCCATTGAAAGCACGTAATGCCATATTCATTTTGTTTAAAGATTTAATATAATACATGAAAAAGTAAAGGTAAGTGGTGTATTAAAAGCTATCAGTTCAACCTAAAATGGTGGATAGATAGTATAGGTGACATGACATGGGCTGCATTACCTTTTACGATAATCTGTGTTGTAAACATTGACCTCATGCACCCTCTCACACACACACACACACACACACACACACACACACACACACACACACACACACACACACACACACACACACACACACACACGAGAGAGGGGAAGATACAATCATACACAAAGAACTATGAACTATTTACATGTGAAGGGACAGTGCAAATAACTGCAGATGTCTTCAGACCTTGAAAACAGTTTAGTGGAAAGCTCGTTACACTTTCCTCTCCAGGAAGCGTCAAAACGTTGCTCTATTCAAATTCACAGAACATTGTGACAAAATATCTATTTGACTATTAGTTAATGTCCCTTAGTTACAAGCGTGAATGTGAGCTATTTAGCTACCAATTACAGATCATTTTACATGCGTAAACAATAATCAACTTGACAATATAAAGGCTAATAGGCCTACATGAAGCCAGAGTATAGTATTAGAACAAAACGAGTTTTCTACTTTGCTGCTGGTTAAGTCAGAAACAAAATAGGCTGTGGCAAAGATTGTTTACCTATCTTGTTAACATAATGGGAAATATAATCTAAAACAAACACGTTACAAACACGTTATTTATCAAAGACATGTGCATTTGTTATGAAAAACCTTGTGCGTAATTGGTGCGTAATGCATTTTACAAGTGTACAACTCGGCACGTTTAGATGATTTTATACACCGGCAGAACCAATTTCTGTGGGATCCCATTTATTTCCTTAAGAATCCAATTGAAAACAATATCCTCAGACTCATATCCCCAAATTGAATAGAAATAGATTAGGCCTATGTAAATCATAGCAATAGGCCTAGCTGTGTTATGTGGTTCTAACCACAGCCTTTATAAATACCACTGCCTTTAGTATTCACCCATGCAGTTAGGAAAAATATCATCCTTGCTATGTTTGTTACTATAATTACCACGGTTATATTACGTTATTGTTCTGATACCAAAAACATTATATGGTGCGACTTATTTGGGATTTTATCCGATTTAGAAATTAATTTAAAAAAAGGAATAGCCTAAGCCATTGATTTGAGTGGGTACTAGTCTCATGACGTGTGTAGAATAATTTCAACAGCCTGTTTATTTACCTCTAGCCAGTGGTACTTAAAGTTATTATTAAGTTATTATCATACTTAAAATCATTTAATGCATGTCTCCTTATAGCGGCTAATAAAATAATGTTAACAATACTTCCTCTGTTCCAAGTTATTCTTGCAACGGGACAAAAAAATATGCCTGCGCCCCTCGTGCGTAATGTGGCACTTTACTACATCCGCTAACAGCTATTTTATTTTTCACTGGAGACTAAAAAGCCCTCCGGTAGGCTATGGGATACTCAGCTACAATGTTCCCCTTCCCAACACACACACAAACTAAACACATGTTATAATCTAACGTTTCGTATTTGGTAAACTATGGTAATAATGACTCAAATAAGAACCATTCGAATAGTTCGTGTTATTTTTCCAGAAAAACGTCATAGACATCTCTAGACAGCATACGGCCTATGTTTAAAGTTATTTTCCGTTTAGCATATTGGTTATATTGAGATGTATATTGTATAAAATAACCACAAGCTATTCTGTGCTGTGAAACGGTAGGTAGGCCTATTCAGTCATCCTCTCCCATATGGAATACATTTGTTCTAATACATTGTGTCATCTAATATTATATTTCCAATAATGTGTATTTCAGCTATAAACCAGCTTTATATATCATTTTCTAGCAGAATGGAAAGGCTCTTTACAAAAACGCCTCACTTTATCCCATTTTACCAAGAAAAAATGGACCACACACGTATTTGTTTTCCCATTTCGAGCATTTTGAAATATATTTCGATAAAAATAAGAGAATATGTCACAATTATACACACATAGGGATAATTACCTGAACAATGAAACCCTGTAATGGAATGAGTCTGTGAATCTTTGGATGTTTGATGCATGGGAAGTAGTCTCGGCCAGAGTTCCGTTCACATCACGGCATTGATCCATGACATTGATCCGAGCAGCGCCTCCCAGTGGAACAAACAAACAACCACGTTCGAACTGCAGATTCCATCCTGAATATATTCCTGCCCGTGCACGCTGAGCTGCTGAGACAAATGAAGAAGGAAAAGTCCGCGAACACAAGCTTTCAATGCTCCCAGGCAGGCAGCCGTTGTTTTTAAAGCCCTTAGTCACAGTTAATAACCTTGGTCTCAGACGGTTTATTGCACTACACTCCAATTGTACAAATGCTCCAGACGAAGACGCGTTTTATGGCCAAGTTGCTGCAGCAACAGGGAGGATGTGTCCGTAAAGGCGGCATTCCGGCTGGCCTGACTGGACAGGATGCACGGCCCAACACCATCACCCGGACTGGCTGCAGTCGGCCATCTACACTAGCTTAATGCTGCTATCCCTCTTAATTGGTGTTTTCACTAGCCCACTATTCATGAACGCCCATAGGCTTTGAACTATAAGACATTAACCGAAATATTGACAAACATTAGCCAGTTTTACACATAGGCCTAATACACAATCAGTAGGTCTAATATCAACATTTAGCAATATAATAAAACAACAACTGATCAAGTTTATTTTAAATGTAGGCCTACCTTAAGTATTTTGCTTTATTTATTTAAAGTAGGCTATACATTCTCTTTTATAGGCCTAGTATTATTTTTGAAACAATAAACTTAAACGCGGGACATTTAAACTCCAGACGTTGATTGTATATAAAAGTCGTCCGGTGATAGATGGTTTAGCATGGTACATAAAGTTGAATAAAATAACGTGCTAGACAACCTTTTGGGTGGAACTTCCGTAATGGATATTTAACATTAATGGCACAGGATCCCATTTCGGCCCATGGGGGCAATGTAAAGTCAAATACATCATACATCTGATATGACCCACGCAGCCAGGTTTTATGTCGAGAATCATACAAGGAGATCTTTTCTCGAGACATATAGACCCATTCATCCAATTTAGAAAATAAACTAAGAAAACAAAGGGAAAGGTCTCGACCTGTGACTCGTATGTCTCCAATAGGGTGTGTGAAATAGGCTAAGCCTATATAGGGCCTAATCATTCCAAAAAACATCGTAGGGTATTTACACCGAGGAACATTTGAATTGGCTCAAAAATGAAGACAAAGAACTAAAATGTCCCACAATTAGGCAATTTCGGCTCAATGTATTGGAGCAGCTTTTCTCTTGCCAAAAACGCAGGAAAATAGCTGATATGTTCCGACATTGAGAACTTAAACAAAACGAACACTTTCAAGTATCAGGGTTGATTGAACAATTTTACAATATAACCTTTGTATGTCGAATATTTCACGAGAACAACAACAATGACAATCAATGCATAAATAACAGGCCTATGTTAAACTATAGCCTAGTCCTTATGTGCGTGTGTAATGGCGACAACAAACAACCAACAAAGTTTGGGATAAATCATGCCTTCTCGTCATGGAAAAGGTATGTCCTCTTTGTAGGTGTATATATAATAAATGTAAAGATACAGGTTGTTAAATATGGTACATAGTTAAATGTCGAATTTGACATGAAATGGGCGCGCGTAAATCAAACTTTCGTGTAATTCATGCATTATGCATTGATGCCAATTAAATAATTTGCTCAAAAATGTGACTTTTACGCAAGTTAGGATTCGACCAAATATATGTTCTGTTTTGGTGGCACCACACTTTCGTAACAACAAATAGAAAGATCAAAAGATCAACAAGAAAATCACCTAAAATGAAAATAGGCCAATACTAATAATAATAATAATAATACACTAGATATTACTCTCAACAAAATAAGTATGGTGGACAAATACATCTACAAATGTCCGTTCATCACGGGAGAGGTGTAATCAGGAATTTGCAGACCAACGAACTTTAAATTAGCGATTGAGCTTCATGCATGCCTTGTCTGAGGGGAGATGACATCCATCCGCCAGTGTTAAAGCATAGGGTTCGTGGTATAATACTGAAAACGGTCTCTGTTCAGTTTCTTCTCTTTCATCCTCCTGTTTTGAAACCAGATTTTAACTTGGCGGTCGGTGAGATTGAGCATCCTCGAAAGTTGAAGACGTTTCTCCTTGTTGATGTAAACACTGAAAAAGAACTCCCTCTCCAATTCTCTGATTTGGTATTTGGTGTATGGACATCTCTTCTTACGGGTTCTCTGTCCACCTGAAAGGAAGAGTTGCAATTCAGATAGAAAGATCAAACAGGGAGCTGCTTTCGTTCTGGGAAAAATACATAAATGGTGTCAAAGGGGTTATAAACAAGGGTCTAAATAGACTGACAACAAGTTGAGGCTTTTGTAAAAAAAAAAAAAATCATAAAAACTAAAACTGAAAGCCTTGAATTAAGGTTGAAACTGGATAAATGTTTTTGGCCATGTTTTGCTTTTAATAAGCATGAAATCCCAACATTTCTATGCATATTTAGGGTACATTATGCAACATAATCATGACATTTCTTGGAGTTCAGTATATGGAAATGACGGGTGGGTGGTAAAAAGCAATAGCCCTAATAATAACACCTCTGGACAACATCAAACACCTCACAAAAGGAACATCATTACAAAAACGCAGTGGTTAACGCTTTCTAGTGCTGTGTATACTAGCCTAATGTATTCTACGGTGTATGCTGTGCTTTCTACACATTTTCTATGTAATGTGTATGTTTTTATAGATTTTATGGATCCCAGGACTCTCTGGAAAACAGTGCCCACTGGGCAAAAACTGGTTGAATCAACGTTGTTCCACGTCATTTCAACCAAAAAATTAAATGTGATGAAGTCGAATCAACATGGAAACCTGATTGGATTTGCAAAAAGTCATCAATGTAAGGGAATCTAGTCTGTTATTCACCCAACTTCTAACCTAAATCCAATGACAGGGTGGCATTTTTGGTTGATTTCACGTTGAATTCACGTTAGTTGACAAATCAACCAAATGTAAATCAAAATTAGACGTTGAACTGACGTCTGTGCCCAGTGGGTGGCAATTGTTACTGAGTGGACCATCCTCCTGGCTAAAAATATTAAAGAATCAATTAAATCAATTACATTTTAAAAATTATTTACTTTATCACCTTATACTATATCACTAAGATTATATTAATATAATAACAATATACCATTCAGGTTATAGGGGGAACCATGCAGCACATATTCAATACGTCCCTGGGTTATAATGTATAAAAATATAATTTTGCAATAAATCTATCAATTCATTAAGTTCTCGTTGCAGTCGTTTGATACGTTATGAAAAGTAAGCCAAGCTATGCGTCTATAAACTAGAACAACTAATAGGCCTACAAAGAATGCTCGAATATTTTAGAATGGGAAATTCTCTGTCTTTCACGGCCAATTTCAGTTCCAAGCACGTGATCTTGTCGTTTATAACAAAGTTTTTGTTGGGGTAGATCTACAGCCCCACAATAAACCTTATGCGCTTATAAAACAGCATATAAACGCCTTAACAGCAGCGCGTTAGATTGCAAACTTTCTCACAGAACTGGTGCACGTCGTCTTTATACTCACGGCTGGCGCTATATTTCTCCTCATTGTTGCCGGAAGAAGACACGGGACTGCAGCTCACCTCGCCCGGCGGTCCCTCCTCTGTATCCCGGCACTTGTCGGAACCGGTCACCGGAACTGTAGGTTGTTTGGTGACAGTTCTGTCCACGGAGTGTTCGCTTGTTGGTGTGGTGTCTGCGCTCCCTTGAGCAGTATCGAAAAACTGATCAAATGCTTGCGGTAACACTCCATTCCTACTCACACTGCCCTGGAGACTTGATGTAGGATTGGAGCTGCTGGAGTGATAGACATCACTGGAGTTATTTCTCGTGAATATTTCCCCCAAGGTGGTCGAGCTTGATAGACAGTCCCTATGCACCGTGTCCTCAGTGGGGTAGCAGTGTGACATACCGCCCCTATGGTGGTGCCATTTACTGGAGCTACCAATGCCATGATAGTCCCTGAAAGCTACCTCTCTGACAGACGGAAGCTGTGGCAGAGTTGAGGATGGGTAGGAATATGTCAAGGGACAAGAAGACTGACTCTGGTGGGACAAAAAAGGAGGGAGGCTTGAGAAGTCTGTTCCCGAGACGTAATAGGTGCAGCTGCCGGGCAAATACATATTAGACCCAACTGGGACCCGCTCATCAAAATCCATAATGATTCGATCTTGCGTAGCCTGTAGCCTACTCTAATAGTCTACCAACCCTCCCTTCGCATCGTTCCTATGTGCTGCTAGGCTCCAGTCACTTTGAAGCAGATCCGTTGAGCAACAAATTGTAAGACGTGAAGCTGACGTGCAGTTTGTTCTCCATCCATTCCTCAGAGCGCCAGTCATGTGACCAGGGGCAGAACTGGACAGAGACGTTAGTTCAACTGATGCGTTGCAATGAGTGAATGCGTTTCTTAATTAAAGTGTGTCATATGAAATTATTTTCCAAATGTATAAGTAACCATACCAAATAATGTATTGGTATGGTTTGAAACACCTTTGAGGTCACGGTAAATCAAGGCCTTGTTGCAGCATGTGCGAATAACCTTTGTTATTAACGACAATCCTGGGGTTAATACTTTTGAATATGATTTTCATGTGTTATATACTCTTTATCTCTGGAACATACATTGGTCAATATGGCGCATATGCTGTTGTATGGACGCATAAAGGCATTGTAAAGTGTATGGGTAAAATACAGTTTGTATGAAATACAATTATACCAGAACAACCCAGAGCCTTCTATTTGCCATAAAAGGCTCCGGATCAATCTATTTCGACAACCACTATGCCTTTTCCACTAATGTATTACGCTAGTAGTAATATTAGCCTACAGCATGTGGGCTAAGGCTGCAAGAAGAATACATTTGTATTATACAGAAGCCCATCTCAATCTAGCGCTATATCAATATATTTGTACGCATTTCCATTTCTATATATCAATATATTTGTACGCATTTCCATTTCTATATTTCAATATATTTGTACGCATTTGCATTTCTGTATATCAATATATTTGTACGCATTTCCATTTCTATATATCAATATATTTGTACGCATTTCCATTTCTATCAGTATATAAATGGATAGGCTTTATGCAAATTCAGAATCCATTATATTTCCTATAAGACCTACCCGAAGTTAGAATTGTCACTTGTTGACCAAAACAATTTCTCGTGTCTCAATCTCAATCTCTTATGGCTAAATAATTTGGTGCAGGGCCGTAGCATAGCAAGACTAGCGTCAGATTGTAATACTATTGTGGGGCACTCTAAAAATGAATATTGCGTTCAACATTACAGGAAATGGGACATCTCTTGGATATTCTAATACACATATAGCCTAAAGTAAAATATGGTTCATAATAAACGAAACTATTGCACCTAGTGAGAGTACGATACCTGAATGGAATGGCAGCATACGCGCGTAATGCATTCTCTTTCCTATCATCTGCATCAGTGGACACGTTTTGCGCTGACATAAGTGTTCTAAAATGCAACAATAGAGTTCAGGGTATATAGCACCAACCAACAAAATCAGCTCGAGTCAGACATGTTTTATTGCACTTTGCAGTTGGCTGTGTAGTTGCCATTGTCAGAACAGACATGTGGGGACTGCTGCGGCCGGCGTGCTCACCAGACGACTAGATGGCATTCATGAAGTTCAATGAAACGAGACTCAAAACAAGGCTCCAGGTGAGTACTTAGGCCTGTGCGTAAAATGGAGACTGTAATGTCTTGGAATTGTTGGAATGCATGTAATTTGTAGGCTACAAAATATTGAATGATCAAATGGTTCGTTAAATAATACAACTTTATGGCAAAAGCCTAATGGTTCTATTCTCTGTGAGCATGACATGAGTCCCTTAGGCTAACTATATATAGGTTAAAAAGCATTTTAAACCATGCTAAAGTATGTCGTTTGTTGTATCCCATTCTTCAGATTGCACAGTCAGTCTCGTTTTGCGTGCTGCAGAACTCAAGTTCGGGGGAGGAAAAGGGTCACCATTTGTGAGAAAGGGGCCACAAACACCCCTGCCCTGTGCCCCGGATGAAGTTCATTCGTTTATTACCGTGACAAATGTCTCAATGGTTAATTCGCGTTAACTGTTTGATAGGCCTATTGCAGGTTTCCCCAAACTCGGTATGAAACGCCTATAAATTCGAATTAAAAGTTGTCAACAAATAAAATAGGATGCTAATCTTTACTTTTGAAAAATAAATGACATGAAAAATATAGCTATTTGATACGAGTTGTTTGTTTTACCTTTTTTGTTCAGCTGTAACATGGCTGATCAACAAATGGGTGGTCACTTTCAAGATGAACACATATACTCCACCAAGCTCATCAACAAGGCTATATGCCAAAGATATTGGTGAATTTCTCAAATGTTGCAGTGATTTGACATGTTTAGCTAAATGATGGTGTTTTGGATGACTTTTCCAATCTAGCCGAATGAAATGAGCCTATACCCATAGCCACGAAGGCTGTTTTTCAAATGGAATGGTCTCGTTAAGAACTCGTCAACATGTGAGAGGCAGGTGTTATAGAACAAGTGTTATGTATCTTACACGCTCCATTGCCATTGACTTTAAATAGAAAACATTTGTACTTTACCACTACTTGGGTGTGAGCCATTTTTCCACTGGCGCGCCCTCATATTTATGCCATTTAGATGTTGTTTTTCTGTATAGGCGCTATAGGCTTTACTGCCTTTAACGAGCATTTCTTCAGGCTGGGGTGAGGGGAGTTTCGCCTACATCTCTACGACACAAGTGCCTTGCACTTGGAAATGTGGAACCTCACAGCTTTATGTCTCTCTATACTGCCTCTTTACAGTAGATGAGATGGGTGGGGGGAACATTACAGCTTTATGTCTGTCTATACTGCCTCTTTACAGTAGATGAGATGGGTGGCGGGAACATTACAACTTTATGTCTCTCTATCCTGCCTCTTTACAGTAGATGAGATGGGTGGGAGGAACATTACAGCTTAATGTCTCTCTATCCTGCCTCTTTACAGTAGATGAGATGGGTGGGAGGAACATTACAACTTTATGTCTCTCTATCCTGCCTCTTTACAGTAGATGAGATGGGTGGGAGGAACATTACAGCTTAATGTCTGTCTATACTGCCTCTTTACAGTAGATGAGATGGGTGGGGGGAACATTACAGCTTAATGTCTCTCTATCCTGCCTCTTTAGAAGAGACGGCTGACAGCAGGAGAAGCATAGCACAGAGGAGGAGAAAATAAACATGATAGACCTAATCTCATAACTAAAGACATCATGATAAAAGAAGACGTACGCCAAGAGATGCTTATATGGAAGCTGTACGGCAAGAGCTGCTTATGGAAACGAAAAGGGAGTAACCGAGTATGCTTTAGTTGGCAGTGCCATAAGAACCCTGGACGCATTGGCTATGTTGTTGCAACAAGCGGAACTCCCATCACCATCCTCCTAAAAGTCTCGGATAGTTTAAGGACATACTTGCAGTCAAGAGTCCTGGAAGCAGGATTTTAAAAGACAGCTTTGTGTGGGACGAACCATTCAACATGTGAACCCCTTAGATATTGTTTACTTGAGTTATAAGGTTATAATCGTCGTAATAATAACGTCATATTTGTAATCACACCATTAACTACCATTCTTTCTTATTATAGACTATCATTATTATTATTACTACAGTTACTATTAGTAAATAGCAGTATAGTTATAGCAGGCATACTTGTTATTTATTACCATAACTAATTATAATGATAATGACTATACACTCTTAGAAAAAAAGGCGGATTCTAGAACTTAAGGGTTCTTCGGCTGTCCCCATAGGAGAACCCTTTAAATAGAACCCGTTTTGGTTCCAGGTAGAACCCCTTTGGGTTCCATGTAGAGTTCTTTCTATAGATGGTTCTTACCTGGAACCAAAAAGGGTTCTCCTATGGGGACAGCCGAAGAACCCTTTTCGAACCCTTTTTTTCTAAGAGAGTATTGTGTAGCATTGCATTTGATCATTTGATCGACTGGGGCCTACTTTGTGTAAAACGTCACATTTTAAAAACGGAAATGTGTCTGGACCCCCGAGCCATTTAATTGCATGGTAAAGCACCGTTAACAGTCATTACAATGCTTATGTTTTGGGGTTGGTGTTGGAAATTGGACAATAACTAATGTGCTGAATATTCTAATTCAATCCATTGAAAGTCCAGACTGTAAAGCAACATGTACTGTACATGTCCAAGACAAGCGTACAGAAGTTTACAACAGTTATTTAAATGAGTATGTATATTTGATTCAATTAAATTGATGTGTACGGACTTGCTCACTTGAATATCAAACTTCAATTGCATGATTTAGAAAAAGATGAATATGAATAGAACAAGAGTATAGCAGGGATGACTTGGAATTCCCATTGCCCCTTTTATTTAAATGATCTTTCTGGTTTTAGAAGATATCTGATGTATTCCATTGACTGTTATATGTATCTCATGCAGGGAATTGAACAGTTCTCTGCTGGTCTACTATAGACCACACCCAAGTGTACACCGGACTGGAATCACTTGAAGTGTTGCAGTCAAATTAGCCTTTGGGTGGCAGCAAAAACAGTACAATCATGAATTGTATCCATTAGTGCACACCGTAGCAAAACGTTTTGCAATTGAAAACCTTTCGCAATGAAAACGGATGTTTTTTATTGGACAAGTTCAGGTTAGCCTCTCCCTTTTCCCAGTTTGTTTTCTTCTCTTTGGTTACCAGTGATAGGACCCAGGATATATATGTAAGACGCTCCAGTCCAGACTTGCACAAATTCCAGCGCCATAATTTCCCTCGACCCCGCACCTATAGTGGGACCTCTCCTTGGTGGGACATACTGAGTAATGTGGGTGTAGCATAAAGGCACAGTTCAGTGATTTTACATATTTACACATTTGTTTCCTTACCTTGAAAGCAGTCTATGTACAAGTGACTGCAATCCACACAACAACAAAAAAACAGTGTGTAGTTGCGTGCGTGATGCGTGCTTAAAAGTCAACATTCAGAAGACCCCCATGATGTAGAATACAAGGACTAATCACGTGGATGTCAACTATATATTACAAAAATGACATGGGATAGGTATAGTAGTTCCAGGAAACAGGTTAAACCGTTAGGAACAACTGTGTCCAGGAGGTGGATCCACTTCTCGTTTAAAAGGGCATGCCCAAATCCTCTCTTAAATGGATTGTTACTCAATGAGTTGGTTTTAATTTATAACATTGAGTTGATTTTTAGGCATTACATTTAAAGCATGCTAAAATGAGTTGGTTTTAATTTATAACATTGAGTTGATTTTTAGGCATTACATTTAAAGCATGCTAAAATGAGTTGGTTTTAATTTATAACATTGAGTTGATTTTTAGGCATTACATTTAAAGCATGCTAAAATGAGTTGGTTTTAATTTATAACATTGAGTTGATTTTTAGGCATTACATTTAAAGCATGCTAAAATGAGTTGGTTTTAATTTATAACATTGAGTTGATTTTTAGGCATTACATTTAAAGCATGCTAAAATGCTTTAAATGTAATGCCTAAAAATCAACTCAATGTTATAAATTAAAACCAACTCATTGAGTAACAATCCATTTAAGAGAGGATTTGGGCATGCCCTTTTAAACGAGAAGTGGATCCACCTCCTGGACACAGTTGTTCCTAACGGTTTAACCTGTTTCCTGGAACTACTATACCTATCCCATGTCATTTTTTTAATATATAGTTGACATCCACGTGATTAGTCCTTGTATTCTACATCATGGGGGTCTTCTGAATGTTGACTTTTAAGCACGCATCACGCACGCAACTACACACTGTTTTTTTTATTTTGCACACACATTTTGATATGTATGTATTACCATAGAGTTGTCTTTGCATTATGACTGTTTATACCATGGCATTGTTGAATACTCCTTTCTGATTGGCTTGAAGGGCATTCTAGAGTGTGCATTATTTCCCTATAATGCACGGTATATTTACACGGTAGAACTGAATGACTATATTTGTACATGTTTTGTTTGAGCTGCTTTTGAAAGCAAAAGTCGAATTGAAAACAATATTGTTGAATTCTATTTTCATAATAGCACACTAGGACTGATTGTTTGGTTAGCTAAACTAGGAAGTCTGTTTGTTTGGTTACCACTGCAACTAACGTTACTGTAGCTATCTAGTTAGCTACATCAGTGGATGTTGAACACATTTATAGCGGCAAACTAACTAATTTCTAGTGGCAAATGTGTTAAATTATAGCCATGGTATAAAAGGGATAATCAACTCGGTGCTCTGTGTTCTCTGGAAAATACTCGCCAGCACGTCGTGTAACACACTTTCCACGTCGTTCATTATTTCCATAGAAGCATAGCCCCTCGTTGATTATCCCTTATATAATGTATAGTTTGTATTTAGTTATTGTGATGTTGTCATGTGATGTTTTGCCTGATGAAGACCCTGTTCTGTGGAGACGCGTCCTCCTGTAGCCTGTCGATCTGCTCCTACCATACAGTATAAGGTATGTTTGTAAATAGTTCACAAAAGTGTTAATTGCACGATACAGGCCTGCTTGTCATTTTATGAGTATAATTTCACGCCAGTCGGTATAGCTTAAGTTGGAACGTTTGATTTGACCTTCTTCGTTTCAGTCATAGTTAGTATATATAATAACTGTAAAAAAATATATTTATATTGCCCATGTTTTGATTTTAGGTATAGTCTATTGATTAAAGATATAATCTCTCATATTTAACTATTTATTTACTTATATATTTGTTTTTCTGGTCATTTTATCCATAGAACAGCTATACCCTTTTTCTGCTGAATTGATATGAAGTTTTATATAGTCTATCCACACTAATTCCCTTCGCATTTCCGAGAATGTCCAGTTTTCATAGCATTACATTGAAAGTTGTTATAGGCTGAACGGAGATAGGACATATTGAGTAGAATTTTAACGATTGAGCATTTGATCATATATCCACAATAGTGTCTGCCTTCCTTTATTAAAAGTGATTCAAAAAACAACGGGCGCATCTAAAAACCGTACATTTCTATATAGACCCAGGTTGGAGATTCATTAACGAGTCTGTAACAAAACGTAATCAGATTACTAAATATCATGCACGCATTATTGACACATTTAAATCAGTGCATTAGTTCCTATTTGGAGAAAAAAAATACCCACAAGGCAATAGTACCTATAGGTTTCCACGACTGCAGTACATATTTAAAGTTCTCAATTGAGAAGACAAAAAAAAGTGGATTTCCCTTTGGAATGTGTTTCACTCTGTTTTCTAACACATAAATTGACAATTTCGCTATTATTGCCATATTAAGGAAAAACATATACATATTACGTACATCAAGGTAAGCCTTTACATTTCCTATAGTACTCAATATTAAATCGTTTCCATTCGGCAACATTTCTCACATGAAGAAATCTTGGATAAGGTATCAATCCATGTTTTTCACCTGCATGAGTTAGGCAATGGTCGGAGCCATATATCAATATATACTGAACAAAAATAGAAACACAACATGCAATCATTTTAACGATTTTACTGAATTACAGTTACAGTTACAGTCTAAGGCACTGCATCTCAGTACTAGAGGCGTCACCTGGTTCGAATCCAGGCTGTATCACAACCGGCCGTTATTGGGAGTCCCATAGGGCAGCGCACAATTGGCCCAGCGTCGTCCGGGTTTGGCCGGTGTAGGCCGTCATTGTAAATAAGAATTTGTTCTTATTAACTGACCTGCCTAGTTAAATAAAACATAAATAATAATAAGGAAATCAGTCAACTGAAATACATTCATTAGGCCCCAATCTATGGATTTCACATGACCGCCATGGGTGGGCCTGGGAGGGCATAGGCCTACACACTGGGAAGCCAGGCCCAGCCAATCAGAATGAGTTTTTCCCCACAAAGGGGAATTATTACAGACACAAAAACTCCCCAGTTTCATCAGATGTTCGGGTGGCTGGTCTAAGACGATGAAAACGCCTCGTGTGGAGGTCTGCAGTGACACATGGTCTGCAGTCGTGAGACCAGTTGGACATACTGCCAAATTCTCTAAAATGATGGAGGTGATTTATGGTAGAGAAATTAACATTCAATTCTCTGTCAAGAGTTCTGGTGGACATTCCTGCAGTAAGCATGTCAATTGCAAGCTCTGTCAAAACTTGAGACATCTGTGGCATTGTGTTGTGTGACAAAACTGCATATTTTAGAGTGGCCTTTTATTGTCCCCAGCACAAGTTGCACCTGTGTAATGAGCATGCTGTAAAATCAGCGTCTTGATATGCCACACCTGTCAGGATGCATAATCTTGGCAAAGGAGAAATGCTCACTAACAGGGATGTAAACAAATTGGTGAAAAACATTTGAGAGATATAAGCTTTTTGTGTGTATGGAACATTTCTGAGATATTTTATTTCAGCTCATGAAACATGGGACCAACACTACATGTTGCGTTTACATTTTCGTTCAGTTTGACCATGGTTAGGCCTACACCTGAACTCATCAAATGCAATGACGCAGATCCGGCAGCAGATGGCAACATTGTCATCTCATCATTATCAGTAAGGCATTTCTCATACAATAGCCTAATGGTATTATAAGGGCTCAATGTTGCAAGCCTCTACAACATTAAAATTACAAAATGGAAAGCTGTTTGACTCGTTTTATCAACGCTAATCATAGGTCTAATCGGCTTGTAGCCTACTGAAATTCAAGAAATTAAATAAAAAAGTTAATAAAATGTCTCCGACAAACATTATTGCAAAATAAATGCTCATTACTAGTCTGAATTTTAATTTGTCTGAGAAAAAATATGAACAACGTAGTAATGGGGTTTCCCCAACTTTTATTGGGAAGAGCTTATTGGCTATATGTTTGCAGTCAAAAACAGAGGAAACTTTAATGCAACTGTTCATTAATTGCAATCAGATGTATTTACATTTGTTATGATAGAAAACGAAATATAGCATTTTCAAACAATGATGACGGCGCAGATAATTGTTGCGTAAAACAGAGTTAAGATGATTATTACTGTATGGGAAAAAAGACGTAGCCAGCTCAGACAGAATAAAAAAATCTAATCGTTTATAATAAACTGAATATTGACAGAATGCATAATGTAAATGTAAAGCAATGTACTAATTAATAGCTCAATCATTATGTGATGAGAAATGTTTCAGCTTCTAAAATTATATTCGTAGGCATAAACGATTTGCGGGTTGCGCGCTATAGCGCTCTCACCAACATTTCAATATCAATCAATTCAGGGAATGTATTCTCAAATTCAACAAATAATCTCAAACCCTCAATATCAATGCTGCACAATTTTTTGGAATCATTAATCCTTACTCTGATGGAGCTAAAATGGAATTGTCCCACACAGATTAGAGTTTCTACGTTTCCAATTACAGAAGGTTATGTTATTCTGAGTAGAGATTTCATATTTTAGGCTATGAGTTATTTAGCGTATTGGGAACAGTTTGTAGAAAATTATAAAAGCTATATGTCCGTCGAATAGAGTATGAGACAGAATATATAAACAACGAGGAAGTTATTTCCCAATTTCCTTCAAACACAGGACATCGAATGGTTTCAATTAATTACGACAAAAAAACAAAACAAAAAGCCAAGTGGACCTCCAAAAACAGAGCCAACCCATGGCGGGCGAGAAGGAGACGCCTTATATTGTGTAATAAATTATAATATAGTTCATTTTCATTGAACAACCTTCAAGTCTCTTCTTTTTCTGTCTTTTTGTTTCAATAGTTCCATATACAGCTAACTGGGACTCTTAAATTTGTTGACAACCTTCTTCTCTTTTACTCGCCTGTTCTGAAACCAGATAGTCACTTGTCGCTCTGTCAGGTTTGACTGATCAGATATCCTTCGTCGTTTGTCCTTTGTGATAAACTTATTGGCGGCATACTCCCTCTCCAGTTCTTTCAGCTGTACCTTGGTGTATGGCACGCGCTTCTTCCTCCCACGTCGAATAGAGCTGCCATCCCCTCCTGATACAGTGTCTGTGTGAAGAGCATAAACACATGCTTAATTAACCTAGAACCATCTGGAAAATTGCTAAAACCGTAGTATAGTTTCTAATAGCGATGGGATCTGTCGTATCTATCCACAATTCACATTACGGTGACAAGATGGATGACGGTTTCTTCTAACGAATTATTAATATGCAAATTGTAAAAGGAAAAACAACGCAGGGCGAATGATGGTGTTTCTGCTTTTGATAAACTGAGGTATGTAATGTTGAAATATGCATGAGCTTGTGAAAACATTTAAGAATGTATAGCCTTAAGTCCATACCTTGAATGGACGATTTCCATAGATGGTTTGACTGTGGCTGGTCCTTAGCGCAGTAAACCGGACCATTCCATCCGTTGGTGATAGCCCATGGCTGATAAGGCTCCACTGGCAGAAGAGGCTCATGCCTGGGCTCGGTGGGTCCGCTGAGGGTGGGTACAACTGGGACGTCCAGATAGCTGGAGACAGGTTGGTAAGGGTTGGAGGAGTAGCCTTGGTAGAAAGCGAATTCCTTCGCCCTGGACCCTGGGAACTCCTCTCCTGAAACGGATGTGTCCATGTATTTGTCCCCATAGGCAGAGGAGGGTTGCGCGCAGGACTTGACGCTGCTGTGTGACATCCTACACGGGTAGTAGCTGCTGCCAAAATATCCATAAGGCAAGGACGCATTTGATGAACTTTGGGCTGCGGAACAGGGGCTGCATTGTTTGACAGCTTCGCCCATGCCAGATACTGGCACATCGCTCGACGTGTAGGTAGTGCTTGGAGCCAGGGACGTCGGATGCGCCAACAAATTCCTGCACTGATTTGCTGCAAAATTGCCTCCTGTGAACCCCTCCATATTTTTATTTATCTCATCCAAACCGTTATCATACAGAAACATGACTGGGTCAATCCAGCGCGAATGGAGAAGTAATGACGCTGTCATAGCATGCCCTACATCGAGACAACCAGCTCTTTTTAAAAAATCCCCACGACTGAAAAAAGAGATACGGAATCTAGGAGAGTAACCGATAGTCACGCGCCTGTGTGGACCTAAAGATCGCAAGGTTATTGGGCAAACCCAGGCACGTGATATGCAAAGGAGCTGATTAACGTCTAGACTGCAGATAATACAGCTCCATGCCCAAAATGTTTATACTCTAAAACAATATAGCATTTAGGAGGAAAAAGACTACATGTTTTAAACAAGATGATCAGTTTCGAGATATCATACAGATAACCTACACTCCATATAGTTGTTATTCATTAATCTATTGGAATCTGTCTGATGTCATTCTTGGTTTATAGCCTAGCATTTTGCTGAGGAAACATCACATGGATGGAGACTGACATTTAAATCCTTTTTGTCAAAATGCTGATAAAAACAGTAGAATGGAGATGCGGTGGACGCAGATTTATGTATGCAGCCATTACGCATTTCAATTTATCAACAGTTATATATATGGCCAAGGCAGTTTGTATGAAATATGGGTTGATACAAATGTAATTAATTAATTAATATTCTTTTAAAATGTTATTACATCGTGTGAGTATGGCAAATCATTTAAACTACCTTCTAATTGACCAGAAGGCGCTGAGCCTGGAAACAACTTGCTGTAAATAGCCTGGAAACAACATGCTGTTAGATACGGTTTTTATCCCCCATTTTATTATATACACGAAGTAGCATACATTTTGTTTTGAGCTAATAGGAAAATATCAAGGAAGGTGAAACTACATTAAAATGCTTTGGTGGAGAAATATCAGTCATTCAAACGGTAAAGGAAATCAAGAATAGTCTGTGCGTAAAACTCACTGAAATGTAAACCATGCATGCCACGGCAATATTCTGAAACACACTGCTATTCTAGCTGCTGTTCGGTCTCTTATAGGCTTTATAACCTACCGACAGAACGCAGCTAGCACACTATTTGGCAGCGAGCTCTTTTACACATGGGTTAGACTGCTGGAGGCCAAGGACAAGGTCAAGTTGAAAGTTAGTTGCAGTCCGTCTAGCCAGAGATGTTGTTGTCATCCAACCACTGACCGTATGGCTTGATTTCCTCCAGGAGTCCTTCAGGAGAGGTGAGAAAACAAACAACTACATTGTTGGATAAACCCCTTGCTGATCTTTTGTCGATGTTTATGGAAACATCGACAAAAGGGGGGGGGGGGGGGGGGGTGTATGTATTAATTTGTCCATGTGAGCTTTTGGCAAAGTAGTGAGGAAATTATGTAATTGCAGAAACATGCTGAACATAAAAATGTAAGGGCATCCGACCGGTTTTCGTGTTTACCGACATGGCATTTATCCAGGGGTAATATCACCTGGGGAAAGACATAGGCCTGGCCAACTAGGAACTAAACCCATTCCATTCGCATTTCAGACGTGTAAAACATTACCAGACAATAGGAAACTGTGGTTTCAAAGAGAGGTTCAACTGCACCATATTTTCAGCTCATTAAGAATGAGAGAAACATTCTGCTCTCCCATGATTTGTTACGCATGTGGTAAGAGGCTATCTCAGTTAGGCTACAGGCTACTAGAGGAACCAATTGAGCTAATCAATTCGAATCAATGACAAAGTAGCTGTTTGTGAAATTGCATTCTACTTGTGCACAAATATAAAATGTGAAAATTCGGCCTAGAAGAAAAAGAAAAACGGAGCTAGACTATATCTTATTTTAAGTTAGAATGAGCAAAAGACTATAGGTTACAACACTGCCACTGGCTTTGTCTGTGAGAGAGAACGAACACATTGTACTGCATTTCTTCCATTAGACGTAGTTGCGTGGAATATTTGAATAACAATATATTCGACATTTTACAAGGAAGAACACCAATACAATAGGCCGAGAAGGTGCCTTTTATGGTTAAGGTATTTGCAGGAGAAAATTAGCATTTGGTTGTGACACCGCACCAAAATGGCTTAACCTGTGTTCTTCATAGCTATTCAACTGCCCACGTTTTCCCGGATACACCGTTCCCAATATATATAGCCTGTCCCTATATGTTTGAGGACACAAAGTATACAATTGTGCATATCTATTGAAATCTGTTTCAACGGTTTCGGTCGATGCTGTTACCGAGTTATTTTGGAGGGGATGAGGGATATGCCTATGCTTTAAGCATACTGCTATACTATACTGAAGTGTTTCATTCCAAACCTTGGGCGTATTGTCACCCAACCGAGTGGGCAGGAAATATCACAGCCTGCTAAATGGCTGCTAAATTCACAGTCAGAACTCCTTCCCTTCTCTTCGAATGGAGCCGAGTTCAATGAGGCTGGGCTGTCATGTTAAACCATATGTTAGGCCTATGTTATTTACGCCTATGTTCATGCGGCTATGAGAGAATTCAATGGTCGCAGTAGAGACATTAGCGGCCCTACCGCAGACATCGAAAAAGCGTCATGTAGCTAGTCATAAATAAAGCAATGACGCGATGCTACTACCAACATCGAACATGGCCAGACCCCCAGTGCAGTGGTGGAGTGGGCCGGTGTGGGAAAGGAGGCGATCTAGCCTATACTCCTATCTGCCATGATGGTCACACACTCAGGCTCTTCTTAGACAAATAATGGCTTGCGGTGCCATAGCCACACATTGGCTCTGGGCGGTGAATTTCGCGGTCAACAATATCGTTAGTTTTTCTATGGGAGACCATTTAGAGGAGATGTTAATACGCCATGTCGAGGCACCATTTCGTTTCTTATTTGGTAAGCTACTTTAATAAACTGGTAACATCAGCGTGGACATATATCGCACACAGTAGAAAGAGGCGATACATTGGACCTATAGCTTTAACAAATCATATCTGGGTTATTGTGTAAAGGCGTTCATCACAAGGCGGATAGATCAAGAGGAGATCGTAATCGAGGGTCAAGTAATTTTCAAAGACGCGTTTGACCCGCTGAAATATGAAAAAGGGTCCATAACGTCATAATCGAGTGCGGTAGGCTATTTAACTTGATAGAAATTCGAGAGAAAATCAAGGATGTGCAAGTATCTACTACCACATAGCTACAACCCAAAATCTATGTGTTCGCGTGTGTAGTGCGTGTGTTATCCTGTGTGTGTGCGCGTCTCTTCAGTAGGGCTTCATAGGTGTATTTTTCGCAAAACAAAACACATAGGCTCACATGATGGTAGAAGTAAATTAAGACCTTTTAATAATTAAAATGGGCAATCTATTGTTGGGAAAAATATGATATATTTTGAAGACTTTGAATACTTTAGGAATAATAGTAGTAGCCTTGCACGAGCTTTGGCTTGTGCGAGACGGAACTGATCATAGAACTGCTCATCTCCTGTTTCTGTACCGCGAGACAGCTTGTTCAAGTACACTCCCTGGACAGGATGCTAGTCTATCCCAGGGCCTTACTCCCGAATCCATCTCCTTAACGCTGAGTGCCAAGCAGAGACCCATTGGGTCCCATTTTTACAGTCTTTGGTATGACTCGGCCCGGGATCGAACTCCCAACCTGTCAATCTCAGGGCCGACACTAACCACAAGGCCACTGAGGAATAAATAGGCCCATTAGAAAATAGGCCTAATACTAGAAATACTGTTTCGCGAATGATATAGACCTTAACAACAACGCCGAATCAGTATACCTAATTTTATGCATAGTTATTCGAATGTCGTTTTTTTTTTTCAAATAAATTGATGGTCTATTTAAGAACTTAGTTCAGAATGTGACTAAAACGTGTAGCTCAGTGGCCGGTGTAGATGGTAATGTACACATTTTGTTCAATCCAATAAACCGGTTTGAACTGCATTTCTTAAATATGATTGTATTGTTTATTATTTGGCTGTGGCTCATTAAGGATTTCGCTTAATTGCAGCAACGCACTATTTAGATGTTAATTGGCCTATAGCCGACTAGCTATAGACAAGTCTGAGTATGACCCTTCAGAAGTTATAGAAATAACATGTTCGTTAAGGGTACATTTTGAAATAGAAACATTTCAGAAATACTAGGCTATACAACCTTTTACAAAAATATTTTTAGTTAAAAGCCCAACACAAATGTGAATATCAAACAGCGACGTTCTATGCCAATTGAATAAATACAATTATTAAACTAATAACACAACTACTAACTTAACATCATTATTAAACCATTAATCATAATTATTATTATATTTGACGTCCAAATTGACATTCATGTTGAAGTAGCGGTAATAGAACAAAAACAATCAGCGAATGACGCGTCCTGTCTGATGAGCGTTGCGGAATGAATTGAATATAAACAATACAGACTTCTGCTTACTGACTAGTGTGTGTAGCTCGTTCGATAATACAAATACAACGACGTGAAGATACACCTTAAGCCGCGTGCCAATTTATAGGAGAGATATTGAGATTATATATTCCTCAGAATATTGTTTTATTCCATTGAACGAAATCTCTAGAAAGGAAGGTTATATCACAATATAATCCTTTAGCCTATTTCGTTTTTAAAAAGACTGGCTCACCTGCTTAGTTTATAAATAGCGTATGTAATATACTGTAATTTTCAATGAGTGGACAGCCATTATTGAACCCTGCTAGTCAGAATTTGTGCTGGCATGGGATTTAATTCACTAATAGCAACACACATAAAATAGTGTTGAATTATTTGTGGAGACAAACCTGGTAAATAATGACCTTGATGCCTAACACTTAGGAGCAAAATCCTTACATTTCCCTAAAAGTCAGTCGCTTCCATAACCTCTGTATGAAAGTAGAATTTGAACAAAAAAAACACAAACTTCGTAATATATTGTGCACGTGGAACAGAATAGAGTTCCTTATTTATTTCTGGCAGTGGAGTTGGCTGCTGGTCGGTAGACTACAACCTACAGAGGTGGAAGAGGTGTCAGTGGAGTTGACTGCTGGTCGGTAGACTACAACCTACAGAGGTGGAAGAGGTGTCAGTGGAGTTGACTGCTGGTCGGTAGACTACAACCTACAGAGGTGGAAGAGGTGTCAGTGGAGTTGACTGCTGGTCGGTAGACTACAACCTACAGAGGTGGAAGAGGTGTCAGTGGAGTTGACTGCTGGTCGGTAGACTACAACCTACAGAGGTGGAAGAGGTGTCAGTGGAGTTGGCTGCTGGTCGGTAGACTACAACCTACAGAGGTGGAAGAGGTGTCAGTGGAGTTGGCTGCTGGTCGGTAGACTACAACCTACAGAGGTGGAAGAGGTGTCAGTGGAGTTGGCTGCTGGTCTGTAGACTACAACCTACAGAGGTGGAAGAGGACACACTCCTATTCAAGATCACACCATTTCAATTCCCTTTTCTCTAACTGCACTGCATTTGTAGTCACAGTAGATTAAATGCACATTTCAAAATATTTTGAAAATAAGAGTTAAGTCCACGACACATACCAGTGACCCCCCCAACCCAAGATAAACAAGCAGTAGGCCTATGGGGTGAGGGTGCAACCAGCAACAGCATCCAATTTGCTCTGCCTCTTCCTGCGACAGTGGTTTCATCTCAGATTGGACCCTATTCCAATCTGTGACCAGGGCCAATAGGGCTCTGGGGAATAGAGTGCCATCTGGGGCAGACACACTCTGTAGAACTCCCAGGCTCTGTAGCTAACCCAGAGACACCCAGAAGGACCTTTCACTTTGGTCTGCCTGGCCTGGTTGCTCTGCTCTATAGGATCTAGAACCAAAGTGGTGCTCTGTTTGTAATAGCTGCCAAGCAGATAACACAGCACTTAGTCTCCAGTGCTTAATGGACTTTTTATGGGCTAGTCTTGTGATCGTGTGACCTATGGCATCCTGGCCTCTCAGTGTCTCTCTTGGTAAACTAGATCAGAAACATGCCGCTCTCTCCTTTGTCTTGGGAGAGCGATAGAGAGTGAAAGAGAATACTACAGTTTTTCTATTTATCAGAGAACAAGGACCTCCTTGATTTTTGATGACCATTTCACCCCTTAACTGAAGAGCCACTTCCATCTACAACGTTTTACTGTATCCTGGAAGCACTTCCCTTCTTGCTTCTATAAGTGTTCTGTTTTTCTGACACGCTTTGGAAGGCCTCTCCTACCTCAGGGTTAACTCAGTGTTATATTGGCAAACTTTATAGGAAACGTCTACACTGAGTGTACAAAACATTATGAACACCTGCTCTTTCCATGACAGACTGACCAGGTGAAAGCTATGAGCAATTATTGATTCCACTTGTTAAATCCACTTCAAATCAGTATAGATGAAGGGGAGGAGACAGGTTAAATAATCATTTTTAAGTCATGAGACAACTGACATGAATTGTGTATGTGTGCCATTCAGAGGGTGAATGGGAAAGACAAAATATTTAAGTACCTTCATGAACAGGGTATGGTAGTACATGCCAGGTGCACTGGTTTGTGTCAAGAACTGCAACACTGCTGGGTTTTTCCACACCCAGCATTTTCCCGTGTGTATCAAGAACAATCCACCACCCAAAGAACATCCAGCCAATCTGACAACTTTGTAAAGCATTGGAGTCATGGGCCAGAATCCCTGTGTAACGCTTGACACCTTGTAGTTCATGCCTCAACGAATTGAGGCTGTTCTAAGAGCAAGAAAGGAGGGGAGCAACTCAGTATTAGGAAGGTGTCCATAATGTTTGATATACTCTTGTGTATAAGCACCACTATTGAATTCTATAGGCTTACTACACAACCACCTTCAGCCAGTCACGTGCACTCTGGCTCACTCCTCCCCGTCTGGTTGGCTGGTTGCATAAGGCAGCAATAGAGATGCGCCACTTCTGGTCTTCACCCATCTTCTCCTCTGTATGCACAGCACATTGCATTGCTCATTTTTCTTGACCTATAGGAAGAAGCTATACTGTAGCAGCCAGTCACAGTTCCTGTGCATGCAGAATTCACACGCACTTATGTTAAATCAGGGCCAGGTGTATTATTTAGTTCACAATGTAGCAAAAACATTTAGCAACAAATAAGCATTTCTTATTGGATAAATCCTGGTAATTTCCTCCCCATTTCAGCCATTTGTTTCAGTTTGGTTCCTAGTGAATACACCCCAGTTTACACTCTTATTTCCCCCAAAGAAAAGCAGTCACCTACAGACATGAATGAAAGTATGTGGGACAGCTTAATAAACACACCTCAGACATCTTTGCTAGAATACATATTTGTACTGTGATGCAAAACTTTAAAAAGTGCTTACCCTCTAACGAAGAGGTTAATAAAAATATAGAGTGATGTAATTATCTAGATCAGTCTCATCAGGCACCTTGTCTTCCTCCTGCTAACAAACAGACAGTACAGACACCTCCTGCTAACAGACAGACATCTCCTGCTAACAGACAGTACAGACACCTCCTGCTAACAGACAGACATCTCCTGCTAACAGACAGCCGTGCCAGGCTTTAGAGTAGTGGGTTAAAAAGCAACCCAATATCACTGGAAGGAAACATACCTATAATCTCTCACCTTTTATTAAACATTAAAACAGATACAAATAACACCGGAACATTCTATCCCTCCCCATGTCAAGAGTAAATAAACCTCACCACAGGAAGAGAAAAACAAAAACAAATCAATGATCAGGATCAACACAGGTGACGTTGCAGTGAGGTGAGTGGCGACTAGAACTAAGAATCATCTGAAGTCTCAGTGGTCTATTGTTGACGAGTGTGGTCGTTAAGTATAACGCGGGTCATTTCCTTGACAACGCCTGGGTCTGCTTTCCATGACGACGTGTGCTAAGGTAGCACCGATATCGTCATGGTGATAGCTGTAGTGGTTAGTCAGCCTACTGAGTGACAGTGACTTGAGAGCCTCCCCACACCTCAAAACATCCACTGTCTTCTAGCCTAGCCATCTAAAACATTAAAAGAAAGCTACTTTAACAAAAGGCAGGATCACAGATGCAACATGACTCCCATCTTACAGACAGTGTAGTCTAGTACTCTGCTGAGATGATCTGTCACATCACGGCTGGCTGCGCTCTCTTGGCTTTGACCAAATACACACGTCTTGACAAGCCCTGGGGAGAGGGGGGGGCAAACCGACACACCCCAACTACATGGTAGTAGTCTTGTATGGAATAGACCCTGGTAAAGCTATGGATGGGGGGGGGGACTGTTCCCCCGCCCCTATTGGCCCTCCTCCTCATCCTCCCGCAGGAACTGGAAGACAGAGGAGAAGTCTTTGCCGGCGTAGCCCCGAGCACACATCATGCGGTATATCTGGTGGGCCAGGGAGCCCAGAGGGACAGGGGTCTTGGTGTTGGTGGCTGTAGTCTGGGCTAGCCCCAGGTCCTGAAGAGGAGCAACACTCATTAGCTCTCTGCCATCACCGCTTGTTGTACACAGCACCGTTAAAACCTGTCAAACGCACATCTCTTTCGAGTTACATGAAAGTTAATACTATTGACAGAGACATTAACTAAAATAAAGTCACAGGAAATTAAAGAGGCCCTGAAGAACCATCTTCTGTGTCACTCAAACATTTGTGTACTAAACGTCTTGAGAGAGAGGGATGGAGTAAACGAGAGTGAGGGAGAGACCCACCTTGGCCATGAGTTGGGTCCCGAAACCTCCCTGGTAGCCGTTTCCAGAGGGGACTCCCTCCATGACACCAGGTACAGGGTTGTAGGTGTCACTGGACCAGCAGCGGCCTGAACTCATGTTCAGGATCTTAGCCAGTAGCTTAGGGTCCAGACCTAGTCTGTCAGGGGCCAGGAAATCACAAGCATAAAAAATAAAAAAAAACATTTATTTTACAAGTTTAAGGTGGGTTACTGTGTACCATTTCTCTGATTGCTGGTTAGTCATAACTACAAGTAAAGGAGAGACAACATGTAGACAGTTGATAGAGTAGGAGCTACATAAAAATATAAAGGAGCTTTTCCATTGGATAGTTACTTTAAGAAAGTGTTCCATTGGATAGTTACTTTAGTGACTATAGTGGTAGTGTTACAGATCTGTACGATACCCACAGCATGGTTCTGTTCAACAAGCGTTAAGTGCAACAAGACATTTTGTTGGAGATGAGATCTCTGCTGTGAATGTATTGGCAATACTCAACCTGATGCCAAGGTTCATGGTCTCAGAGGTCCCGATCATGCCTATCGCCAGCAGCATATTGTTGCAGATTTTGGCTGCCTGTAAGAAAGTCTCCTGGTTACATCCCATGTAGTCACATGTCGTTTTGTAATAATCCACCCATAATGCCCCTAGTAGGAATGTAATGTGTGTATCCCCAATGGCACCCTATTCCCTAAAGTGGTTAACCTTTGACCAAGGCCTCGGGGACAGGTAGCCTAGCGGTTAAGAGCATTGGGTCAGTAACAAAAAGGTTGCTGGTTTGAATCCCTGCACTGACTTGGTGAAGAGGCACTTAACCCTAATTGCTCCTGTAGGTTGCTCTGGATGAGAGCGTCTGCTAAATGACCCCCCCCCCACATTTTTTTGAGACACAGGTCATGTAAGTGTGTATACCTACCTGTCCAGTGCCAACGGCTCCACAGTACACCACGTTGGCTCCCATACAGGTGAGCAGCTCCTGGGCCGCAGTATACTCCTCCTCTACTCCCCCCACCATGAAGGTCAGCTTCCCCGAGCTGGCAGCCCCCACACCTGGAGAAAAGAGGGTGAGATGCACATCCTAAACCTGAGAATATCTGATGAAGACATCGGTGAAGTGGAAACGTTGTACATTTGGGTGCATAGCACGCACCAGACAAGCACACGCACACTTATAAAACATGGCGGTTTCATTAGAATACTATGTCTGTCAGTCACTGTTGTTGCTTCTCAAAACTGTTATGAGGTAACCACAGAAAGATTGATGCAAATCTAGAGCACTTTCCTAAACAGCAGCTTGTTTCCTTGTCAAACACCCACCAAGTTTGGCTGAGAAAGTAATTCCACAAAATCAACAAATGAAAAATGAGGCAAGCCCTAGGCTTGTGGATTATTTCAATAGCAATAGTTTCATACTCAGTCAAACAAGGTTGTGGGGAAAGGGAGCTAAACTTTTATAGACAAAATTAAGTGGCAGTAAAAAGCTGGCTGAGAGAAAGAGATGTCTCAAATCCAATGACAAATGTGGGGTAACCAGTTAAAAATATATAATTCTTAAACGCATTAAAAACTTAAGCTACACAGCCCCAAAATGCAGAGATAAAAAAGGCAACCCTTTCATTTCTGTAGCCAAAGTTACAGTTCCTCGGCCTCTCTGCCATAATAATGAGCAGTGTGTGTGTGTGACGACTGCATCTCTGCCATCTCACACAGCCTGGGAACCAACACACACACACCAATTACAGAGTCTCTAAGGACATGTATTACAGTGAAAGTGAATGTGTTTGTTGGTGGCTATGCAGCTAGAGTTCTGTGGTCAAACGTTTTCATTCCAGTCAGCACAGTAGCCTTTCATGATAAACATTTCCCAAGGCTTCACGTACAAGTTCAATTGATTTTAATTCAAATGTATAAGAAAACAGTAGTATATTTCTGTGTCGTAATGACTGGATTTGGGACTAGGTTATTGTATGAGGACTACGCTGACAGAGCAGGGGAGCGTTCCAAAATAGAACCCTACTCCCCTATATCGTGCACTACTTTTAACTAGCTCCCTGTGGGCTCTGGTCAACAGTAGTGCACTATATAGGGAACAGGGGCCCATTTGGGCTGCATCCCAGGTTTTGTGGCTTTCCTATTATTGGTCCAGAAAACAAGGCATTCCTTCCAACAGTGAGTCTGCTGCCAAACCTCTCTGACGCACTGTGGGTTCTGGCTGGAAGAGGCAACACATGAAGGACAGAGAACCAGAGGTCTCTCAAAAGCACAGGGAAACAGCCTGATTAGAGACCACCTCTCACAAAGTAAGTCTGGGTTGGAGAAGGTACTCTGGATACGTCCACACTGGGCTACAGCAGAGCTCCTTGCTGGATTCAGAACAAGCAGAGTTGGAAGTCCTAAACATGATGTGTGCTTCTGGGTTTGTGTGGTCTCCTGATCAAAGGCTCAAGTCTGGGTTACAGTACCATCATCTGGGTAACAATGACACCAGTCTCATCGCATTCCCCTGTGCTCTATTACGACCATGCAACTCCTTTTGTCTCCCCCCCACCCACCACATACGAGAGGTTTCAGTTCTGACCATGTTCAACCACAGGCATTCCAGCACAGTATCAAGGTAGTAACATGCTGCAATACTTGACTCTAACCAAACACACACCTCTGTGACCTGCAGCCACCCAAGTTCAACGTGGGAAGCTGGACAGCCTTAATCCATGAGCACTGCCACAGGAAGGATGCATATAAATCATTACTAATCTTTAGGGCCTGATGGTAAAATATGCCAACATCAACTCAAAGTGGCTTTCCTCAAGTTAAAAGGCTGAGTTCAAACACACAGTGTGTGTAGTGTGTACGACAGTGTGTGTTTCCCCTGAAGACTGTGATAGTGTTTTACAGCATGGAGCCTTTCTGAAGGTCAGTATGGCTCTTCCTCATCTTCCCTACCCCCCACAGTGTCTGAACACCAAACAGCAACCTATTCCCCATTTAGTGCACTACTTTTGACCAGGGTCCATAAGGTACTCCGCCTCCTCTTTATGACCCAGGCTGTCAGGTAGGTAAGGTACTCCTCCTCCTCTTTATGACCCAGGCTGTCAGGTAGGTAAGGTCCTCCTCCTCCTCTTTATGACCCAGGCTGTCAGGTAGGTAAGGTCCTCCTCATCCTCCTCTTTATGACCCAGGCTGTCAGGTAGGTCCTCCTCATCCTCCTCTTTATGACCCAGGCTGTCAGGTAGGTCCTCCTCATCCTCCTCTTTATGACCCAGGCTGTCAGGTAGGTCCTCCTCATCCTCCTCTTTATGACCCAGGCTGTCAGGTAGGTAGGTCCTCCTCATCCTCCTCTTTATGACCCAGGCTGTCAGGTAGGTAGGTCCTCCTCATCCTCCTCTTTATGACCCAGGCTGTCAGGTAGGTAGGTCCTCCTCTTTATGACCCAGGCTGTCAGGTAGGTAGGTCCTCCTCTATGACCCAGGCTGTCAGGTAGGTAGGTCCTCCTCTTTATGACCCAGGCTGTCAGGTAGGTAGGTCCTCCTCTTTATGACCCAGGCTGTCAGGTAGGTCGGTCCTCCTCTTTATGACCCAGGCTGTCAGGTAGGTAGGTCCTCCTCTTTATGACCCAGGCTGTCAGGTAGGTAGGTCCTCCTCTTTATGACCCAGGCTGTCAGGTAGGTCCTCCTCTTTATGACCCAGGCTGTCAGGTAGGTCCTCCTCTTTATGACCCAGGCTGTCAGGTAGGTCCTCCTCTTTATGACCCAGGCTGTCAGGTAGGTCCTCCTCTTTATGACCCAGGCTGTCAGGTAGGTCCTCCTCTTTATGACCCAGGCTGTCAGGTAGGTCCTCCTCTTTATGACCCAGGCTGTCAGGTAGGTCCTCCTCCTCCTCTTTATGACCCAGGCTGTCAGGTAGGTCCTCCTCCTCCTCCTCCTCATGACCCAGGCTGTCAGGTAGGTACTCCTCCTCCTCCTCCTCATGACTCAGGCTGTCAGGTAGGTACTCCTCCTCCTCCTCCTCATGACCCAGGCTGTCAGGTAGGTACTCCTCCTCCTCCTCTTTATGACCCAGGCTGCCAGGTAGGTACTCCTCCTCCTCCACCTCTTTATGACCCAGGCTGTCAGGTAGGTACTCCTCCTCCTCCTCTTTATGACCCAGGCTGTCAGGTAGGTACTCCTCCTCCTCTTTATGACCCAGGCTGTCAGGTAGGTAGGTCCTCCTCTTTATGACCCAGGCTGTCAGGTAGGTCGGTCCTCCTCTTTATGACCCAGGCTGTCAGGTAGGTAGGTCCTCCTCTTTATGACCCAGGCTGTCAGGTAGGTCCTCCTCTTTATGACCCAGGCTGTCAGGTAGGTCCTCCTCTTTATGACCCAGGCTGTCAGGTAGGTCCTCCTCTTTATGACCCAGGCTGTCAGGTAGGTCCTCCTCTTTATGACCCAGGCTGTCAGGTAGGTCCTCCTCTTTATGACCCAGGCTGTCAGGTAGGTCCTCCTCTTTATGACCCAGGCTGTCAGGTAGGTCCTCCTCTTTATGACCCAGGCTGTCAGGTAGGTACTCCTCCTCCTCTTTATGACCCAGGCTGTCAGGTAGGTACTCCTCCTCCTCCTCCTCTTTATGACCCAGGCTGTCAGGTAGGTACTCCTCCTCCTCCTCCTCATGACCCAGGCTGTCAGGTAGGTACTCCTCCTCCTCCTCCTCCTCATGACCCAGGCTGTCAGGTAGGTACTCCTCCTCCTCCACCTCTTTATGACCCAGGCTGTCAGGTAGGTAGGTCCTCCTCTTTATGACCCAGGCTGTCAGGTAGGTCGGTCCTCCTCTTTATGACCCAGGCTGTCAGGTAGGTCCTCCTCTTTATGACCCAGGCTGTCAGGTAGGTCCTCCTCTTTATGACCCAGGCTGTCAGGTAGGTCCTCCTCCTCCTCTTTATGACCCAGGCTGTCAGGTAGGTCCTCCTCCTCCTCTTTATGACCCAGGCTGTCAGGTAGGTCCTCCTCCTCCTCCTCCTCCTCATGACCCAGGCTGTCAGGTAGGTACTCCTCCTCCTCATGACCCAGGCTGTCAGGTAGGTACTCCTCCTCCTCCTCCTCCTCATGACCCAGGCTGTCAGGTAGGTACTCCTCCTCCTCCACCTCTTTATGACCCAGGCTGTCAGGTAGGTACTCCTCCTCCTCCTCTTTATGACCCAGGCTGTCAGGTAGGTACTCCTCCTCCTCCTCCTCCTCCTCTTTATGACCCAGGCTGTCAGGTAGGTACTCCTCCTCCTCCTCCTCCTCTTTATGACCCAGGCTGTCAGGTAGGTACTCCTCCTCCTCCTCCTCTTTATGACCCAGGCTGTCAGGTAGGTACTCCTCCTCCTCCTCCTCCTCATGACCCAGGCTGTCAGGTAGGTACTCCTCCTCCTCCACCTCTTTATGACCCAGGCTGTCAGGTAGGTACTCCTCCTCCTCCTCTTTATGACCCAGGCTGTCAGGTAGGTACTCCTCCTCCTCCTCCTCTTTATGACCCAGGCTGTCAGGTAGGTACTCCTCCTCCTCCTCCTCCTCATGACCCAGGCTGTCAGGTAGGTACTCCTCCTCCTCCACCTCTTTATGACCCAGGCTGTCAGGTAGGTACTCCTCCTCCTCCACCTCTTTATGACCCAGGCTGTCAGGTAGGTACTCCTCCTCCTCCTCTTTATGACCCAGGCTGTCAGGTAGGTACTCCTCCTCCTCCTCCTCCTCCTCTTTATGACCCAGGCTGTCAGGTAGGTACTCCTCCTCCTCCTCCTCCTCATGACCCAGGCTGTCAGGTAGGTACTCCTCCTCCTCCTCTTTATGACCCAGGCTGTCAGGTAGGTACTCCTCCTCCTCCTCCTCTTTATGACCCAGGCTGTCAGGTAGGTACTCCTCCTCCTCCTCCTCCTCATGACCCAGGCTGTCAGGTAGGTACTCCTCCTCCTCCACCTCTTTATGACCCAGGCTGTCAGGTAGGTACTCCTCCTCCTCCACCTCTTTATGACCCAGGCTGTCAGGTAGGTACTCCTCCTCCTCCTCTTTATGACCCAGGCTGTCAGGTAGGTACTCCTCCTCCTCCTCCTCCTCCTCTTTATGACCCAGGCTGTCAGGTAGGTACTCCTCCTCCTCCTCCTCCTCTTTATGACCCAGGCTGTCAGGTAGGTACTCCTCCTCCTCCTCCTCTTTATGACCCAGGCTGTCAGGTAGGTACTCCTCCTCCTCCTCCTCTTTATGACCCAGGCTGTCAGGTAGGTACTCCTCCTCCTCCTCTTTATGACCCAGGCTGTCAGGTAGGTACTCCTCCTCCTCCTCTTTATGACCCAGGCTGTCAGGTAGGTACTCCTCCTCCTCCTCTTTATGACCCAGGCTGTCAGGTAGGTACTCCTCCTCCTCCTCTTTATGACCCAGGCTGTCAGGTAGGTACTCCTCCTCCTCCTCTTTATGACCCAGGCTGTCAGGTAGGTACTCCTCCTCCTCCTCTTTATGACCCAGGCTGTCAGGTAGGTACTCCTCCTCCTCCTCTTTATGACCCAGGCTGTCAGGTAGGTACTCCTCCTCCTCCTCTTTATGACCCAGGCTGTCAGGTAGGTACTCCTCCTCCTCCTCTTTATGACCCAGGCTGTCAGGTAGGTACTCCTCCTCCTCCTCTTTATGACCCAGGCTGTCAGGTAGGTACTCCTCCTCCTCCTCTTTATGACCCAGGCTGTCAGGTAGGTACTCCTCCTCCTCCTCTTTATGACCCAGGCTGTCAGGTAGGTACTCCTCCTCCTCCTCTTTATGACCCAGGCTGTCAGGTAGGTACTCCTCCTCCTCCTCTTTATGACCCAGGCTGTCAGGTAGGTACTCCTCCTCCTCCTCTTTATGACCCAGGCTGTCAGGTAGGTACTCCTCCTCCTCCTCTTTATGACCCAGGCTGTCAGGTAGGTACTCCTCCTCCTCCTCTTTATGACCCAGGCTGTCAGGTAGGTACTCCTCCTCCTCCTCTTTATGACCCAGGCTGTCAGGTAGGTACTCCTCCTCCTCCTCTTTATGACCCAGGCTGTCAGGTAGGTACTCCTCCTCCTCCTCTTTATGACCCAGGCTGTCAGGTAGGTACTCCTCCTCTTTATGACCCAGGTTGTCAGGTAGGTACTCCTCCTCTTTATGACCCAGGTTGTCAGGTAGGTACTCCTCCTCTTTATGACCCAGGCTGTCAGGTAGGTACTCCTCCTCTTTATGACCCAGGCTGTCAGGTAGGTACTCCTCCTCTTTATGACCCAGGTTGTCAGGTAGGTACTCCTCCTCTTTATGACCCAGGTTGTCAGGTAGGTACTCCTCCTCTTTATGACCCAGGCTGTCAGGTAGGTACTCCTCCTCTTTATGACCCAGGCTGTCAGGTAGGTACTCCTCTTTATGACCCAGGCTGTCAGGCAGGTACTCCTCTTCTTTATGACCCAGGCTGTCAGGTAAGTACTCCTCCTCTTTATGACCCAGGCTGTCAGGTAGGTAAGGTACTCCTCTTTATGACCCAGGCTGTCAGGTAGGTAAGGTACTCCTCCTCTTTATGACCCAGGCTGTCAGGTAGGTACTCCTCCTCCTCCTCTTTATGACCCAGGCTGTCAGGTAGGTACTCCTCCTCTTTATGACCCAGGTTGTCAGGTAGGTACTCCTCCTCTTTATGACCCAGGCTGTCAGGTAGGTACTCCTCTTTATGACCCAGGCTGTCAGGTAGGTACTCCTCTTTATGACCCAGGCTGTCAGGTAGGTACTCCTCTTTATGACCCAGGCTGTCAGGCAGGTACTCCTCTTCTTTATGACCCAGGCTGTCAGGTAAGTACTCCTCCTCTTTATGACCCAGGCTGTCAGGTAGGTAAGGTACTCCTCCTCTTTATGACCCAGGCTGTCAGGTAGGTAAGGTACTCCTCCTCTTTATGACCCAGGCTGTCAGGTAGGTTAGGTACTCCTCCTCTTTATGACCCAGGCTGTCAGGTAGGTACTCCTCCTCCTCCTCCTCTTTATGACCCAGGCTGTCAGGTAGGTACTCCTCTTTATGACCCAGGCTGTCAGGTAGGTACTCCTCCTCCTCCTCTTTATGACCCAGGCTGTCAGGTAGGTACTCCTCCTCCTCTTTATGACCCAAGCTGTCAGGTAGGTACTCCTCCTCCTCTTTATGACCCAGGCTGTCAGGTAGGTACTCCTCCTCCTCCTCCTCTTTATGACCCAGGCTGTCAGGTAGGTACTCCTCCTCCTCCTCTTTATGACCCAGGCTGTCAGGTAGGTACTCCTCCTCCTCTTTATGACCCAGGCTGTCAGGTAGGTACTCCTCCTCCTCCTCTTTATGACCCAGGCTGTCAGGTAGGTACTCCTCCTCCTCCTCCTCTTTATGACCCAGGCTGTCAGGTAGGTACTCCTCTTTATGACCCAGGCTGTCAGGTAGGTCCTCCTCCTCCTCTTTATGACCCAGGCTGTCAGGTAGGTACTCCTCCTCCTCCTCTTTATGACCCAGGCTGTCAGGTAGGTACTCCTCCTCATCTTTATGACCCAGGCTGTCAGGTAGGTACTCCTCCTCCTCTTTATGACCCAGGCTGTCAGGTAGGTCCTCCTCCTCCTCCTCTTTATGACCCAGGCTGTCAGGTAGGTCCTCCTCCTCCTCCTCTTTATGACCCAGGCTGTCAGGTAGGTCCTCCTCCTCCTCCTCTTTATGACCCAGGCTGTCAGGTAGGTCCTCCTCATCCTCCTCTTTATGACCCAGGCTGTCAGGTAGGTCCTCCTCATCCTCCTCTTTATGACCCAGGCTGTCAGGTAGGTCCTCCTCATCCTCCTCTTTATGACCCAGGCTGTCAGGTAGGTCCTCCTCATCCTCCTCTTTATGACCCAGGCTGTCAGGTAGGTCCTCCTCATCCTCCTCTTTATGACCCAGGCTGTCAGGTAGGTCCTCCTCATCCTCCTCTTTATGACCCAGGCTGTCAGGTAGGTCCTCCTCATCCTCCTCTTTATGACCCAGGCTGTCAGGTAGGTCCTCCTCATCCTCCTCTTTATGACCCAGGCTGTCAGGTAGGTCCTCCTCATCCTCCTCTTTATGACCCAGGCTGTCAGGTAGGTCCTCCTCATCCTCCTCTTTATGACCCAGGCTGTCAGGTAGGTCCTCCTCATCCTCCTCTTTATGACCCAGGCTGTCAGGTAGGTCCTCCTCATCCTCCTCTTTATGACCCAGGCTGTCAGGTAGGTCCTCCTCATCCTCCTCTTTATGACCCAGGCTGTCAGGTAGGTCCTCCTCATCCTCCTCTTTATGACCCAGGCTGTCAGGTAGGTCCTCCTCATCCTCCTCTTTATGACCCAGGCTGTCAGGTAGGTCCTCCTCATCCTCCTCTTTATGACCCAGGCTGTCAGGTAGGTCCTCCTCATCCTCCTCTTTATGACCCAGGCTGTCAGGTAGGTCCTCCTCATCCTCCTCTTTATGACCCAGGCTGTCAGGTAGGTCCTCCTCATCCTCCTCTTTATGACCCAGGCTGTCAGGTAGGTCCTCCTCCTCCTCCTCTTTATGACCCAGGCTG
This sequence comes from Salvelinus namaycush, assembly GCF_016432855.1. Lineage (NCBI taxonomy): Eukaryota > Metazoa > Chordata > Actinopteri > Salmoniformes > Salmonidae > Salvelinus > Salvelinus namaycush. Next base: position 27,985,527 of record NC_052343.1, read on the forward strand.
TCAGGTAGGTCCTCCTCCTCCTCCTCTTTATGACCCAGGCTGTCAGGTAGGTCCTCCTCCTCCTCCTCTTTATGACCCAGGCTGTCAGGTAGGTCCTCCTCCTCCTCCTCTTTATGACCCAGGCTGTCAGGTAGGTCCTCCTCCTCCTCCTCTTTATGACCCAGGCTGTCAGGTAGGTCCTCCTCCTCCTCCTCTTTATGACCCAGGCTGTCAGGTAGGTCCTCCTCCTCCTCCTCTTTATGACCCAGGCTGTCAGGTAGGTCCTCCTCCTCCTCCTCTTTATGACCCAGGCTGTCAGGTAGGTCCTCCTCCTCCTCCTCTTTATGACCCAGGCTGTCAGGTAGGTCCTCCTCCTCCTCCTCTTTATGACCCAGGCTGTCAGGTAGGTCCTCCTCCTCCTCCTCTTTATGACCCAGGCTGTCAGGTAGGTCCTCCTCCTCCTCCTCTTTATGACCCAGGCTGTCAGGTAGGTCCTCCTCCTCCTCCTCTTTATGACCCAGGCTGTCAGGTAGGTCCTCCTCCTCCTCCTCTTTATGACCCAGGCTGTCAGGTAGGTCCTCCTCTTTATGACCCAGGCTGTCAGGTAGGTACTCCTCTTTATGACCCAGGCTGTCAGGTAGGTACTCCTCTTTATGACCCAGGCTGTCAGGTAGGTACTCCTCTTTATGACCCAGGCTGTCAGGTAGGTACTCCTCTTTATGACCCAGGCTGTCAGGTAGGTACTCCTCTTTATGACCCAGGCTGTCAGGTAGGTACTCCTCTTTATGACCCAGGCTGTCAGGTAGGTACTCCTCTTTATGACCCAGGCTGTCAGGTAGGTACTCCTCTTTATGACCCAGGCTGTCAGGTAGGTACTCCTCTTTATGACCCAGGCTGTCAGGTAGGTACTCCTCTTTATGACCCAGGCTGTCAGGTAGGTACTCCTCTTTATGACCCAGGCTGTCAGGTAGGTACTCCTCTTTATGACCCAGGCTGTCAGGTAGGTACTCCTCTTTATGACCCAGGCTGTCAGGTAGGTACTCCTCTTTATGACCCAGGCTGTCAGGTAGGTACTCCTCTTTATGACCCAGGCTGTCAGGTAGGTACTCCTCTTTATGACCCAGGCTGTCAGGTAGGTACTCCTCTTTATGACCCAGGCTGTCAGGTAGGTACTCCTCTTTATGACCCAGGCTGTCAGGTAGGTACTCCTCTTTATGACCCAGGCTGTCAGGTAGGTACTCCTCTTTATGACCCAGGCTGTCAGGTAGGTACTCCTCTTTATGACCCAGGCTGTCAGGTAGGTACTCCTCTTTATGACCCAGGCTGTCAGGTAGGTACTCCTCTTTATGACCCAGGCTGTCAGGTAGGTACTCCTCTTTATGACCCAGGCTGTCAGGTAGGTACTCCTCTTTATGACCCAGGCTGTCAGGTAGGTACTCCTCTTTATGACCCAGGCTGTCAGGTAGGTACTCCTCTTTATGACCCAGGCTGTCAGGTAGGTACTCCTCTTTATGACCCAGGCTGTCAGGTAGGTACTCCTCTTTATGACCCAGGCTGTCAGGTAGGTACTCCTCTTTATGACCCAGGCTGTCAGGTAGGTACTCCTCTTTATGACCCAGGCTGTCAGGTAGGTACTCCTCTTTATGACCCAGGCTGTCAGGTAGGTACTCCTCTTTATGACCCAGGCTGTCAGGTAGGTACTCCTCTTTATGACCCAGGCAGTCAGGTAGGACCTCCTCTTTATGACCCAGGCTGTCAGGTAGGTACTCCTCTTTATGACCCAGGCTGTCAGGTAGGTCCTCCTCCTCCTCTTTATGACCCAGGCTGTCAGGTAGGTACTCCTCCTCCTCCTCTTTATGACCCAGGCTGTCAGGTAGGTACTCCTCCTCCTCCTCTTTATGACCCAGGCTGTCAGGTAGGTACTCCTCCTCCTCCTCTTTATGACCCAGGCTGTCAGGTAGGTACTCCTCCTCCTCCTCTTTATGACCCAGGCTGTCAGGTAGGTACTCCTCCTCCTCCTCTTTATGACCCAGGCTGTCAGGTAGGTACTCCTCCTCTTTATGACCCAGGCTGTCAGGTAGGTACTCCTCTTTATGACCCAGGCTGTCAGGTAGGTAAGGTACTCCTCCTCCTCCTCCTCTTTATGACCCAGGCTGTCAGGTAGGTACTCCTCCTCCTCTTTATGACCCAGGCTGTCAGGTAGGTACTCCTCCTCCTCTTTATGACCCAGGCTGTCAGGTAGGTACTCCTCCTCCTCTTTATGACCCAGGCTGTCAGGTAGGTACTCCTCTTTATGACCCAGGCTGTCAGGTAGGGACTCCTCCTCCTCCTCTTTATGACCCAGGCTGTCAGGTAGGTACTCCTCCTCCTCCTATTTATGACCCAGGCTGTCAGGTAGGTACTCCTCCTCCTCCTCTTTATGACCCAGGCTGTCAGGTAGGTACTCCTCCTCCTCTTTATGACCCAGGCTGTCAGGTAGGTACTCCTCCTCTTTATGACCCAGGCTGTCAGGTAGGTAAGGTACTCCTCCTCCTCCTCCTCTTTATGACCCAGGCTGTCAGGTAGGTACTCCTCCTCCTCTTTATGACCCAGGCTGTCAGGTAGGTACTCCTCCTCCTCTTTATGACCCAGGCTGTCAGCTAGGTACTCCTCCTCCTCTTTATGACCCAGGCTGTCAGCTAGGTACTCCTCCTCCTCTTTATGACCCAGGCTGTCAGCTAGGTACTCCTCCTCCTCTTTATGACCCAGGCTGTCAGGTAGGTACTCCTCCTCCTCTTTATGACCCAGGCTGTCAGGTAGGTACTCCTCCTCCTCTTTATGACCCAGGCTGTCAGGTAGGTACTCCTCCTCCTCTTTATGACCCAGGCTGTCAGGTAGGTACTCCTCCTCCTCTTTATGACCCAGGCTGTCAGGTAGGTACTCCTCCTCCTCCTCTTTATGACCCAGGCTGTCAGGTAGGTACTCCTCCTCCTCCTCTTTATGACCCAGGCTGTCAGGTAGGTACTCCTCCTCCTCCTCTTTATGACCCAGGCTGTCAGGTAGGTACTCCTCCTCCTCCTCTTTATGACCCAGGCTGTCAGGTAGGTACTCCTCCTCCTCCTCTTTATGACCCAGGCTGTCAGGTAGGTACTCCTCCTCCTCTTCTTTATGACCCAGGCTGTCAGGTAGGTACTCCTCCTCCTCCTCTTTATGACCCAGGCTGTCAGGTAGGTACTCCTCCTCCTCCTCTTTATGACCCAGGCTGTCAGGTAGGTACTCCTCCTCCTCCTCTTTATGACCCAGGCTGTCAGGTAGGTACTCCTCCTCCTCCTCTTTATGACCCAGGCTGTCAGGTAGGTACTCCTCCTCCTCTTTATGACCCAGGCTGTCAGGTAGGTACTCCTCCTCTTTATGACCCAGGCTGTCAGGTAGGTACTCCTCCTCCTCTTTATGACCCAGGCTGTCAGGTAGGTAAGGTACTCCTCCTCCTCTTTATGACCCAGGCTGTCAGGTAGGTACTCCTCCTCCTCCTCCTCTTTATGACCCAGGCTGTCAGGTAGGTACTCCTCCTCCTCTTTATGACCCAGGCTGTCAGGTAGGTACTCCTCCTCCTCTTTATGACCCAGGCTGTCAGGTAGGTACTCCTCCTCCTCTTTATGACCCAGGCTGTCAGCTAGGTACTCCTCCTCCTCTTTATGACCCAGGCTGTCAGCTAGGTACTCCTCCTCCTCTTTATGACCCAGGCTGTCAGCTAGGTACTCCTCCTCCTCTTTATGACCCAGGCTGTCAGCTAGGTCCTCCTCCTCCTCTTTATGACCCAGGCTGTCAGGTAGGTCCTCCTCATCCTCCTCTTTATGACCCAGGCTGTCAGGTAGGTCCTCCTCATCCTCCTCTTTATGACCCAGGCTGTCAGGTAGGTCCTCCTCATCCTCCTCTTTATGACCCAGGCTGTCAGGTAGGTCCTCCTCATCCTCCTCTTTATGACCCAGGCTGTCAGGTAGGTCCTCCTCATCCTCCTCTTTATGACCCAGGCTGTCAGGTAGGTCCTCCTCATCCTCCTCTTTATGACCCAGGCTGTCAGGTAGGTCCTCCTCATCCTCCTCTTTATGACCCAGGCTGTCAGGTAGGTCCTCCTCATCCTCCTCTTTATGACCCAGGCTGTCAGGTAGGTCCTCCTCATCCTCCTCTTTATGACCCAGGCTGTCAGGTAGGTCCTCCTCATCCTCCTCTTTATGACCCAGGCTGTCAGGTAGGTCCTCCTCATCCTCCTCTTTATGACCCAGGCTGTCAGGTAGGTCCTCCTCATCCTCCTCTTTATGACCCAGGCTGTCAGGTAGGTCCTCCTCATCCTCCTCTTTATGACCCAGGCTGTCAGGTAGGTCCTCCTCATCCTCCTCTTTATGACCCAGGCTGTCAGGTAGGTCCTCCTCATCCTCCTCTTTATGACCCAGGCTGTCAGGTAGGTCCTCCTCATCCTCCTCTTTATGACCCAGGCTGTCAGGTAGGTCCTCCTCATCCTCCTCTTTATGACCCAGGCTGTCAGGTAGGTCCTCCTCATCCTCCTCTTTATGACCCAGGCTGTCAGGTAGGTCCTCCTCATCCTCCTCTTTATGACCCAGGCTGTCAGGTAGGTCCTCCTCATCCTCCTCTTTATGACCCAGGCTGTCAGGTAGGTCCTCCTCATCCTCCTCTTTATGACCCAGGCTGTCAGGTAGGTACTCCTCCTCCTCCTCTTTATGACCCAGGCTGTCAGGTAGGTACTCCTCTTTATGACCCAGGCTGTCAGGTAGGTACTCCTCTTTATGACCCAGGCTGTCAGGTAGGTACTCCTCTTTATGACCCAGGCTGTCAGGTAGGTACTCCTCTTTATGACCCAGGCTGTCAGGTAGGTACTCCTCTTTATGACCCAGGCTGTCAGGTAGGTACTCCTCTTTATGACCCAGGCTGTCAGGTAGGTACTCCTCTTTATGACCCAGGCTGTCAGGTAGGTACTCCTCTTTATGACCCAGGCTGTCAGGTAGGTACTCCTCTTTATGACCCAGGCTGTCAGGTAGGTACTCCTCTTTATGACCCAGGCTGTCAGGTAGGTACTCCTCTTTATGACCCAGGCTGTCAGGTAGGTACTCCTCTTTATGACCCAGGCTGTCAGGTAGGTACTCCTCTTTATGACCCAGGCTGTCAGGTAGGTACTCCTCTTTATGACCCAGGCTGTCAGGTAGGTACTCCTCTTTATGACCCAGGCTGTCAGGTAGGTACTCCTCTTTATGACCCAGGCTGTCAGGTAGGTACTCCTCTTTATGACCCAGGCTGTCAGGTAGGTACTCCTCTTTATGACCCAGGCTGTCAGGTAGGTACTCCTCTTTATGACCCAGGCTGTCAGGTAGGTACTCCTCTTTATGACCCAGGCTGTCAGGTAGGTACTCCTCTTTATGACCCAGGCTGTCAGGTAGGTACTCCTCTTTATGACCCAGGCTGTCAGGTAGGTACTCCTCTTTATGACCCAGGCTGTCAGGTAGGTACTCCTCTTTATGACCCAGGCTGTCAGGTAGGTACTCCTCTTTATGACCCAGGCTGTCAGGTAGGTACTCCTCTTTATGACCCAGGCTGTCAGGTAGGTACTCCTCTTTATGACCCAGGCTGTCAGGTAGGTACTCCTCTTTATGACCCAGGCTGTCAGGTAGGTACTCCTCTTTATGACCCAGGCTGTCAGGTAGGTACTCCTCTTTATGACCCAGGCTGTCAGGTAGGTACTCCTCTTTATGACCCAGGCAGTCAGGTAGGACCTCCTCTTTATGACCCAGGCTGTCAGGTAGGTACTCCTCTTTATGACCCAGGCTGTCAGGTAGGTCCTCCTCCTCCTCTTTATGACCCAGGCTGTCAGGTAGGTACTCCTCCTCCTCCTCTTTATGACCCAGGCTGTCAGGTAGGTACTCCTCCTCTTTATGACCCAGGCTGTCAGGTAGGTACTCCTCTTTATGACCCAGGCTGTCAGGTAGGTAAGGTACTCCTCCTCCTCCTCCTCTTTATGACCCAGGCTGTCAGGTAGGTACTCCTCCTCCTCTTTATGACCCAGGCTGTCAGGTAGGTACTCCTCCTCCTCTTTATGACCCAGGCTGTCAGGTAGGTACTCCTCCTCCTCTTTATGACCCAGGCTGTCAGGTAGGTACTCCTCTTTATGACCCAGGCTGTCAGGTAGGGACTCCTCCTCCTCCTCTTTATGACCCAGGCTGTCAGGTAGGTACTCCTCCTCCTCCTATTTATGACCCAGGCTGTCAGGTAGGTACTCCTCCTCCTCCTCTTTATGACCCAGGCTGTCAGGTAGGTACTCCTCCTCCTCTTTATGACCCAGGCTGTCAGGTAGGTACTCCTCCTCTTTATGACCCAGGCTGTCAGGTAGGTACTCCTCCTCCTCCTCCTCTTTATGACCCAGGCTGTCAGGTAGGTACTCCTCCTCCTCTTTATGACCCAGGCTGTCAGGTAGGTACTCCTCCTCCTCTTTATGACCCAGGCTGTCAGGTAGGTACTCCTCCTCCTCTTTATGACCCAGGCTGTCAGCTAGGTACTCCTCCTCCTCTTTATGACCCAGGCTGTCAGCTAGGTACTCCTCCTCCTCTTTATGACCCAGGCTGTCAGGTAGGTACTCCTCCTCCTCTTTATGACCCAGGCTGTCAGGTAGGTACTCCTCCTCCTCTTTATGACCCAGGCTGTCAGGTAGGTACTCCTCCTCCTCTTTATGACCCAGGCTGTCAGGTAGGTACTCCTCCTCCTCTTTATGACCCAGGCTGTCAGGTAGGTACTCCTCCTCCTCCTCTTTATGACCCAGGCTGTCAGGTAGGTACTCCTCCTCCTCCTCTTTATGACCCAGGCTGTCAGGTAGGTACTCCTCCTCCTCCTCTTTATGACCCAGGCTGTCAGGTAGGTACTCCTCCTCCTCCTCTTTATGACCCAGGCTGTCAGGTAGGTACTCCTCCTCCTCCTCTTTATGACCCAGGCTGTCAGGTAGGTACTCCTCCTCCTCCTCTTTATGACCCAGGCTGTCAGGTAGGTACTCCTCCTCCTCCTCTTTATGACCCAGGCTGTCAGGTAGGTACTCCTCCTCCTCCTCTTTATGACCCAGGCTGTCAGGTAGGTACTCCTCCTCCTCCTCTTTATGACCCAGGCTGTCAGGTAGGTACTCCTCCTCCTCCTCTTTATGACCCAGGCTGTCAGGTAGGTACTCCTCCTCCTCCTCTTTATGACCCAGGCTGTCAGGTAGGTACTCCTCCTCCTCTTTATGACCCAGGCTGTCAGGTAGGTACTCCTCCTCCTCTTTATGACCCAGGCTGTCAGGTAGGTAAGGTACTCCTCCTCCTCTTTATGACCCAGGCTGTCAGGTAGGTAAGGTACTCCTCCTCCTCTTTATGACCCAGGCTGTCAGGTAGGTACTCCTCCTCCTCTTTATGACCCAGGCTGTCAGGTAGGTACTCCTCCTCCTCTTTATGACCCAGGCTGTCAGGTAGGTACTCCTCCTCCTCTTTATGACCCAGGCTGTCAGGTAGGTACTCCTCCTCCTCTTTATGACCCAGGCTGTCAGCTAGGTACTCCTCCTCCTCTTTATGACCCAGGCTGTCAGCTAGGTACTCCTCCTCCTCTTTATGACCCAGGCTGTCAGGTAGGTACTCCTCCTCCTCTTTATGACCCAGGCTGTCAGGTAGGTACTCCTCCTCCTCTTTATGACCCAGGCTGTCAGGTAGGTACTCCTCCTCCTCTTTATGACCCAGGCTGTCAGGTAGGTACTCCTCCTCCTCTTTATGACCCAGGCTGTCAGGTAGGTACTCCTCCTCCTCTTTATGACCCAGGCTGTCAGGTAGGTACTCCTCCTCCTCTTTATGACCCAGGCTGTCAGGTAGGTACTCCTCCTCCTCTTTATGACCCAGGCTGTCAGGTAGGTACTCCTCCTCCTCTTTATGACCCAGGCTGTCAGGTAGGTACTCCTCTTTATGACCCAGGCTGTCAGGTAGGTACTCCTCCTCCTCCTCTTTATGACCCAGGCTGTCAGGTAGGTACTCCTCCTCCTCCTCTTTATGACCCAGGCTGTCAGGTAGGTACTCCTCCTCCTCCTCTTTATGACCCAGGCTGTCAGGTAGGTACTCCTCCTCCTCCTCTTTATGACCCAGGCTGTCAGGTAGGTACTCCTCCTCCTCTTTATGACCCAGGCTGTCAGGTAGGTACTCCTCCTCCTCTTTATGACCCAGGCTGTCAGGTAGGTACTCCTCCTCCTCTTTATGACCCAGGCTGTCAGGTAGGTACTCCTCCTCCTCTTTATGACCCAGGCTGTCAGGTAGGTACTCCTCCTCCTCTTTATGACCCAGGCTGTCAGGTAGGTACTCCTCCTCCTCTTTATGACCCAGGCTGTCAGGTAGGTACTCCTCCTCCTCTTTATGACCCAGGCTGTCAGGTAGGTAAGGTACTCCTCCTCCTCTTTATGACCCAGGCTGTCAGGTAGGTACTCCTCCTCCTCCTCCTCTTTATGACCCAGGCTGTCAGGTAGGTACTCCTCCTCCTCTTTATGACCCAGGCTGTCAGGTAGGTACTCCTCCTCCTCTTTATGACCCAGGCTGTCAGGTAGGTACTCCTCCTCCTCTTTATGACCCAGGCTGTCAGCTAGGTACTCCTCCTCCTCTTTATGACCCAGGCTGTCAGCTAGGTACTCCTCCTCCTCTTTATGACCCAGGCTGTCAGGTAGGTACTCCTCCTCTTTATGACCCAGGCTGTCAGGTAGGTACTCCTCCTCCTCTTTATGACCCAGGCTGTCAGGTAGGTACTCCTCCTCCTCTTTATGACCCAGGCTGTCAGGTAGGTACTCCTCCTCCTCTTTATGACCCAGGCTGTCAGGTAGGTACTCCTCCTCCTCTTTATGACCCAGGCTGTCAGGTAGGTACTCCTCCTCCTCTTTATGACCCAGGCTGTCAGGTAGGTACTCCTCTTTATGACCCAGGCTGTCAGGTAGGTCCTCCGCCTCCTCTTTATGACCCAGGCTGTCAGGTAGGTACTCCTCCTCTTTATGACCCAGGCTGTCAGGTAGGTACTCCTCCTCCTCCTCTTTATGACCCAGGCTGTCAGGTAGGTACTCCTCCTCCTCCTCTTTATGACCCAGGCTGTCAGGTAGGTACTCCTCCTCCTCCTCTTTATGACCCAGGCTGTCAGGTAGGTACTCCTCCTCCTCCTCCTCTTTATGACCCAGGCTGTCAGGTAGGTACTCCTCCTCTTTATGACCCAGGCTGTCAGGTAGGTAAGGTACTCCTCCTCCTCTTTATGACCCAGGCTGTCAGGTAGGTCCTCCTCCTGCTCCTCCTCTTTATGACCCAGGCTGTCAGGTAGGTAAGGTACTCCTCCTCCTCTTTATGACCCAGGCTGTCAGGTAGGTACTCCTCCTGCTCCTCCTCTTTATGACCCAGGCTGTCAGGTAGGTAAGGTACTCCTCTTTATAACGCAGACCGAACCATCTATATGAGAAGCAGAGAGACTGAATGGATTCACCATTTTGTCAGCCATTTTAACCTGAACCAAGGCCCACATGGGAGTCTGCTGTCCTGGGTAGAGTTACCAGGTTGTCAGGAGAAATACAAATCAGTCCTCTTCCCAGTGGAATTCACAGAGAGACACACGTGTGGCAACAGAGACATGAGTACACATATGATCATGACAGAGATGTTTCTCTTTATATAACTTAGTCAAATGGTTTGCAGTAAAAAGACGTGTAATTGTTGTGAAGTTGTGCTATGAGAGAGAGCTGCACTGGTAGTAGACTTTAAAAAACACGTTTTCAGAAAACGAGGGGCACAAAGAGATTTTCAGGCTGCTGGGATCTGAGAACGGAGCGTTTGGGTGGAAGGGTCAACGGATCAAACTCCAGATGCTGGGTTCTTAAATAATCCACATCATGGGCCACAAATGTGCTAGAGAGCTCCATCTACTAAATCTGGTCCATTTCAACAATTAGGGAGTGGAGAGGCTGGTCCTCTCCGATTGCAGCAGAGACCCCCCCAAGGTAATGCTGCGTCCCAAATGGCACTCTAATCCTATGGGCCCGGGTCAAAAGTAGTGCACTATATTTATTACATTTTTTTTGTTATTTAACTAGGCAAGTCAGTAAAGAACAAATTCTTATTTACAATGACGGCCTACCCAGACGACGCCGGCTCAATTGTGCGCCGCGTTATGGGACTCTCAATCACAGCCGGATGTGATACAGCCTGGATTCGAACCAGGGACTGTAGTGATGCCTTTTGCACTGAGAAGCAGTGCCTTAGACTGCTGAGCCACTCGGGAGCCCTATATAGGGAATAGTGCCATTTGGAG